>NC_083817.1:12257421-12370631 GCF_015708825.2 Lethenteron reissneri
CTTCCACCAGGCCCATACCACCCACACACTTCCACCAGGACCCATACCACCCACACACTTCCACCAGGACCCATGCCACCCACACACTTCTACGAGGACCCATGCCACCCGCACACTTCCACCAGGACCCATGCCACCCACACACTTCCACCAGGGCCCATACCACCCACACGCTTCCCCCAGGACCCATACCACTCACACACTTGCTACAGGGCCAATGTCACTCAACCACTTCCACCAGGGCCCATACCACTCACACACTTCCACCAGGACCCATACCACTCACACACTTCCACCAGGACCCATGTCACCCACACACTTCCACCAGGGCCCATGCCACTCACACGCTTCCACCAGGACCCATGCCACTCACACACTTCCACCAGCGCCCATGCCACCCACACACTTCCACCAGGACCCATGCCACTCACATGCTTCCACCAGGGCCCATACCACTCACACACTTCCACCAGGACCCATACCACTCACACACTTCCACCAGGGCCCATACCACCAACACACTTCCACCAGGGCCCATGCCACTCACACGCTTCCACCAGGACCCATGCCACCCACACACTTCCACCAGGACCCATGCCACTCACATGCTTCCACCAGGGCCCATACCACTCACACACTTCCACCAGGACCCATACCACTCACACACTTCCACCAGGGCCCATACCACCAACACACTTCCACCAGGGCCCATGCCACTCACACGCTTCCACCAGGGCCCATGCCACCCACACACTTCCACCAGGACCCATGCCACTCACACGCTTCCACCAGGGCCCATACCACTCACACACTTCCACCAGGACCCATACCACTCACACACTTCCACCAGGACCCATACCACTCACACACTTCCACCAGGGCCCATACCACCAACACACTTCCACCAGGACCCATGCCACTCAGACGCTTCCACCAGGGCCCATACCACTCACACACTTCCACCAGGACCCATACCACTCACACACTTCCACCAGGGCCCATACCACCCACACACTTCCACCAGGACCCATGCCACTCACACGCTTCCACCAGGGCCCATACCACTCACACGCTTCCACCAGGACCCATGCCACTCACACACTTCCAGCAGGGCCCATACCACTCACACGCTTCCACCAGGACCCATACCACTCACACGCTTCCACCAAGGCCCATGCCACTCACACGCTTCCACCAGGGCCCATACCACTCACACGCTTCCACCAGGACCCATACCACTCACACATTCCACCAGGACCCATACCACTCACACACTTCCACCAGGGCCCATACCCCTCACACACTTCCACCAGGACCCATGCCACCCACACACTTCCACCAGGACCCATACCACTCACACACTTCCACCAGGACCCATACCACCCACACACTTCCACCAGGGCCCATACCACTCACACACTTCTACCAGGACTCATGCCACCCACACACTTCCACCAGGGCCCATACCACTCACACACTTCCACCAGGACCCATACCACCCACACACTTCCACCAGGACCCATGCCACTCACACGCTTCCACCAGGACCCATACCACTCACACGCTTCCACCAGGGCCCATACCACCCACACACTTCCACCAGGACCCATACCACCCACACACTTCCACCAGGACCCATGCCACCCACACACTTCCACCAGGACCCATGCCACCCACACACTTCCACCAGGACCCATGCCACCCGCACGCTTCCACCAGGACCCATGCCACCCACACACTTCCACCAGGGCCCATACCACCCACACGCTTCCACCAGGACCCATACCACTCACACACTTGCTACAGGGCCCATACCACTCACACACTTCCACCAGGGCCCATACCACTCACACACTTCCACCAGGGCCCATACCACTCACACACTTGCTCCAGGGCCCATGCCACCCACACGCTTCCACCAGGGCCCATGCCACTCACACACTTCCACCAGGACCCATACCACTCACACACTTCCACCAGGGCCCATACCACTCACACACTTCCACCAGGACCCATACCACTCACACACTTCCACCAGGGCCCATGCCACCCACACGCTTCCACCAGGGCCCATGCCACTCACACGCTTCCACCAGGGCCCATGCCACTCACACGCTTCCACCACGGCCCATGCCACTCACACGTCTACCAGGACCCATGCCACTCATACGCTCCCGCCCTACGGCTTACACGGCGATCCGTGATGTCGGCAACAGCTTGCGCTTCTCTCGCCCCCCCCCCTCGCCCTCCACCGTGCGCCGCTCCCCTTGGCCGAGGGGATCGCGAGGAGAGCCGCAGGAGGAAGGAGAGTCCCAGGGGGGAGTTTGCGGGGCTTATTCTAATGTAACGTCTTTATAGACACGTTAAGACTCGCCACACTCGGATATCTGTTATTGATTTCGGGATACACTTGTGCATTGTAAATGGGATGCACGCTATGGGAGAATACACTGAACGTTTCCACTGTGGTTGCAACAAGCACAGCCAACAACAACAACTACACACGCCTCATCAACAACTCTACACACTCAACAACAACTCTACACACTCCTCAACAACAACTCTAAACACTCCTCAACAACAACAACTCTACACACTCAACAACAACTCTACACACTCAACAACAACTCTACACAATCAACAACAACTCTACAAACTCCTCAACAACAACTCAACACACTCAACAACAACTCTACACACTCAACAACAACTCTACACACTCAACAACAACTCTACACACTCAACAACAACAACAACTCTACACACTCAACAACAACAACTCTACAAACTCCTCAACAACAACTCAACACACTCAACAACAACAACTCTACACACTCAACAACAACAACTCTACACACTCAACAACAACTCTACACACTCAACAACAACAACTCTACACACTCAACAACAACAACAACTCTACACACTCAACAACAACAACTCTACAAACTCCTCAACAACAACTCAACACACTCAACAACAACAACTCTACACACTCAACAACAACAACTCTACACACTCAACAACAACTTTACACACTCAACAACAACTCTACACACTCAACAACTCTACACACTCCTCAATAGGCCTCGGCAAGGTAAGGTAATTTACCTTTTACCGGGTAAAATGGTAAAGGGTAAAGGTGTCGACATGCCAAGGAGTAAGGTAAAGGGTAGGGTAAAGGTAGCTCAGAAGAATTACCCGGTAGAGTAAAGGTAGTGCGAAGCATTACCCGGTAAATACGGTACCTTGTTTACCGCTAAAAGCTCCGTGGCGCAGTCCGTGGCCTCCATATTAACAAGTAATATTTGAAAAAACTTTATTAAAAACACGCTTTTATGAAATGTACTAGTAATGGCAGAACTCCACGACTCCAGGAAGTGGCCCCAAGGCTTGCCATAACGTAAAGAGACCGTGGTGATTTACAGCCAACGTTAGTTGAGCGTGGACAATTAGACCCAAGTCGAAACATAACATATACAAAATAATGTTAAAAAAAGATATATTTTTAATGATATACAGTAATATAGTATTGTCATGAGTATGACATAAGTATACCAAGTTTGCAGTCGATACCACTTTAGGAAGTGAGTTAAAATTGAGTTACAAGATTTGAGGATACAACAACAATAACGACAACAGAGTGAGCTAAAAGAAAGCGTGTAAAATTGGAATCATCGAGAGTATTCTATATGAATAAAGCGCTCTACCTATAGCATTTACCGTTATAAACCTTTTTCATGTGTAGTACCCCAGTAATTACCCTGTAATCGGGTAATTTGTATGGGGTAAGGGTAAAAGGTAGGGTAAAGGTAGGCACGTTGCTTTTTTACCTTTTACCGTTTACCTTACCTGCTAAAGGGTAAAAGGTAGGGTAGAGTGATTGTATTGTGGTAAAGTAAAAGGTAGGGTAAAGGTAGGCTCGTTGTTTTTAACTTTTACCTTACCTTGCCGAGGCCTACTTCCGCAAGCCCTGGCGCAAATGGAGACGGCCCTCGCTTATCATGCCTCTCTTCTAGCGTCCGCCAAGGCAGCCTTTCCCGGGATGGACCAGGTGGGGAGAGACTCCCTGGTCCTCGAAAAGCTGCTGTCGTGGGCCGAGGACCTCCAGGTCATTATACCGGCCACGGAAGACTACGATGTCACCTCGCTCAAGGTTGCCCACTGTCTGGAGGCTAACCTCCATATCCGCCGATGAGGCGGGACGGTCGCGGGTACTGCACCCCCTGGTGGCGGAGGGAGGGACCACCGATGGACCGCATCTACAAGCCGTGGAGAAATCCCAGGGAGGACCGTCGTCAGAGGGACGGGCCCATCGTCTGCTTCAAGTGCGGCCTGCCCGAGCATATCTCCGTGGGGTGACGCACACGACAAGGAGCCTCATCATCGACACCGACTGCCGATCGTCGCTCTTTCTCCTCACCAGGCCCTAAGGCGAGTCGCGGTGCACTAAACACACAGCCTCCTCACTCACCGGATTTGGGGTTGCGTACTCGCGGCGGGGGACGTCGCGTTACCTACCTCGGTTTTCGGATCCGGAGACGCCGGTCGCAGGATTATGTCAGGGTGAATCGCGTCCCGATCAAGGGTTGGTGGGCGAGGGGTGGCCCAAACAGCCCCATGCAGTTGACGGCCCTGGACCGCCGTATTGTGGCGGCGGTGGCGGGTTCATCCGTGGTCATAGGGACAGTCGAGGGCGTTGACGTACGTGTCCTTATTGACACTGGTGCGTCGGCAACCATCATCTTGGACATGGTTTTCGAAAGCTTGCCGCCAAAGTCGCGCGCCATTTTACCCATCGCGATTCCCTGTTTGTAAGATTTCGGCCACAATTGGTATTGGTGACATACAGTTGTCGGGTCCGGTACTCTTTTCCAAATCTTTAGCTGTACCCTCTCTGTTAGGGACTGATTTCCCAGGTAGAATGCCACTCAAAATCTTGGTGGTTCAAGGCTGCATTAAGTTGCCGTTGGGCCGGTTAAAATTCCCCCCGGGGCGCAGATGCTAATGCCCTTGCAGTTTAAAAAACACCTAGATCACAAAACAGCCCCACACAGGTTGTTGATGGTTCCCTCCACCAGGGTGGTTCACGCACAAAATCTGGTTTATACGCAGACTTTGGTTGCAAGCAATGGACAACCTTTCATTCAGGTCCTGAATGTCGGTCCGGACTCGTCAGTGATTCAAGAGGGCACTGTCTTAGCTCATGCGTCGGCCACAAAAGCGGCGGGAATATAGGTGTTGCAGCGGCTGCAGGGCAGGGGATGAGGACGTTGACGAGGCATGGCTAAACACACTCTGTTCCGAGAGCAAGGACCTGTTTGATTCACAGAGGCTCGAGCTGTGTGTGCTTTATCGGAATTTGGCGATGTATTTAGTAAATCCAAATTCTACATTGGCTGCACGCCTTTAGTGCGCCATCACATTGACACGGGAGACTCGGGCCTTATTCATCAAAACCCATACCGCCTGAGTCCCGTGAAGAAGGACCATGTGTGCCGCGCAGTGGATGAAATGCTGGCCAGAGACATTATCGCTCCCTCCAACAGTCCATGGGGTACGCCGATTGTTCTTGTAAAGAAACAGGACGGTAGTTTGAGGTTCTGCGTGGACTTCCGCAGACTCAATAAAGTGTCCTCGATACTGACGCTAGTAATACTGGTATCGGCGCCATTTTGTCACAGGTGGTGGATAGAGTAGAGCGCGTGGTCGCATATGGTAGTAGAGTGCTTTCGACGGCCGAGCAACGCGATTGCGTTACACGCCGTGAGTTGCTGGTGATAGTTTATTTCATTCAGCAGTACCGGCCATACCTCTATGGATGGAAATTCCAGGTGCGATCAGACTACGCGGCACGTGACGACTGGAAGCGGTACCCGATGGGACAAGCTAGGGCTGCGTGACCGGAAGTGGGCCTCATTTGGAGGAGAGAGGGACACGTGGCCAGAAGAAGGGACAAGCGTCCGGAAGCAGGGACACGACTTGATACAGCCAAGGGGCGGGGGGCCCAGGGGGGCCAAGGGATAAAGGGGCAGCGAGGGAAGCATTCGGGGCTCGTCTTGGGGAACTTACGACCAACACGCACTCACATAGTGAGCAGCAGCCTGGGATAAGTTAGCCACACTTAGAAACAGAACTGGTGTACAGTAAAGTACAGGTAGTCCCCGACTTACGATGGTCCGACTTACGATATTTCGATCTTATGATGGCAATAGCGATATGACAAAATTGTCAAATATTTTACATTTCGCGTGGAAGGCAAGCGCAGCAGCGTACGAGGTACGATACTGTACGTTGGGACGCTGCCGGCATGTACTGTACGCATCTCCCGCCTTGTGTGATGCCTCACTCTCACCAGCGGTCCACGGAGTTAAGTTGTCACGGTGTTAGCGCGTGTATTTTTTTCTGTGTTTTTTGTGTTTCAAAGTCCAATTTTTGTGAAAAAAGCATGTCTTCAAGTATGCAGATGAGGGACAGAATCTTGGTGAGTGCAGTACAATATGATACGTTATGACACGTTCAATGCATGTACAATACGTAGCTTTAGCGATTTCATTTTAGGGTTACCACGATACAATACATATGTAATAAAAGACTCCGTCAGGCACTGCTGGTCTCCGTTGGTCTTTTATTCAAGTTCTTTCTCCACACCCCGCTGGTCTCCTCCGCGGACCAGCGTCGTCTCGAGCGCGCCCCGCACACACTCCCTCCTCAGCTCCTCCACTCTTCCTCACACCCCGCTGGTCCTGACAAGGGACCAGCGTCTCGTCTCACGTGCCGCGCACGCTCCTCTCGCTTGCCGCGCACGCTCCTCCGTTAGCTCCGACCAGCGTCTCCTCTCGCGTGCTGCGCACGCTCCTCCGTTAGCTCCTCCTCGCGCGTGCCCTGCATGCGCTCTCCCGTCAGTCGCTCCGCTTCTCCCCGCTCCGCACACCACTGGCCGACGGTGTGCCGAAGCCCCATCAGCCACGTGGCTGATGGCGCGGCGGCCACCCAACGTGGTCCCGCTTCCTCACTCCAACAACTGACCCCGATCTCTTCCGGGCTCCCACTTATATCCTCTCCCCCATTTGACCCTGACTCCTCCCCCTTTCCAGATCATCAGATCCGGCCTTCCCATACTGCCTTGCTGGCTCCACCCACATTCACCTCGCTTCCCATTGGAGCTGAGGTGAACGGCGGCCCCTCCCATACGCCCCCCAATACCCCGGTCCGTGTGATTGGGCCAGAGCCCAGCGGCGACCCCATTTACGCTCGCATTACATGATCCCCCCCTGATGAAAAAGCCAGCTGTCCTGGCAGCAATAGGATAAAATAATGCGAACGACGGCATCACAATCAGGAATCACCCCAGACACAACGGAGAGTACAACGACAAACACAATTAACGAAAGGGAAGGGATTAGGATCCGGTACGGAACACCGGCTCGTCCTCCGTGCAACAACCAAGAAAGAATTAAGGAATGGAAGGCAATGCACAACAATGGTAACCGACACACAAGAATGGCAGACGCGCATAAATCAGAAATGCGGTGTCTTAGAGTGTGTCCGTGTTGCTGGTCCATCCGCCTGGCTCAAGTCCAACTTCAGAGAACAACTGGTAGAGCAGGAGTGACGAACAGGTTCTCCACTCCCCCTTCAAGTCCACATCCGGTTAGCACAACCGGTGACACCCAGTGTGGCAGGCGCCGAAGATCTGTGACGAGAAGGAGAACCCAACCCCCTGAGGCACAGGACCACGAAACGCACATCCGCATGTCGTACACGACAGCCACCCGGCCCCAGGGTAGTGGAGATGATCGTAATCCGCCCGACGTAAGGAGAAAACCAATAAATACACTAAAATCGACGCGATGGATTCCCCAGTATCTACATTTTAACTAAAAAATATTATTTACACGTGACAACAACACTTTTCCTGCTCTTGCCCATCAGCAGTCCTCCCTTGACGACCAGCACAGACATCTCACGTACACAGCATCTACTCACTGTCACTCTCAACACAGCCCCCGGCCGCACACCCTCGCTTGGAGAGAGCAACACTCCCCAGCGGCAACATTTAACCTTCCTTCGCCCGCACCGTGGTCGTCCAACCACAGCAACATCCACTGGCCATCCACTCGACCAGTGCAATTTCGGGGACGAGACAATGGCACATCGCAACGACTCAGCCACGCTCCATCCCGTACTATCCCATCACCAATGGACACACCCCAGCATCTTATAGTCTGACGCTTTACAGACAAGGGAAGGTTCATCTCTTGGCAAGGCCAGACCCCATCGACCCCAACGGGGCAATGTTCCCTAGCCAATATCTTGACGATATGGAGTCGCACTCCCCAACATGCATTCTGAACAACTTAGGCTTACTATCACCAATAGGCTGAACCCGCTGTCCAGCATGTGTCCTCACTGCTGTCCTAGCAATCACCCCGGACCCGTCGCATGCTACTAACCTAGGCCATATTCCATTTACTTGAACCCCCACAATATCCATATCCCCGAATAGGATCTGCAGGACTAGTTCCCCTATACATTCAATACCATTATAACCCAGAGCGGAACAAGTCCGTGGCCCTTCCCGCTGGAGGACCCGCAAGGGGAATCCCTGCCCCATATTAGCCAGGTCTCACCATTTGCTGCAACGTAACGGAACCCCTACTCCTGAATTCCGTGAGCCTCTGGCCCACCAGGTTAAACAGTCTGCCACCGCACGACAGAACCCCGACTCCCCGAGCCATATGAGCACACGGCCCATTAGTTTGAGACATACCACGGAGTGTCTCGCCTCCGGGCTGTCAGGTCAGCCCTCGGCCATAGCCCGATGTGACCACAACTCGTGCGTCACCCACTCAACAATGGCAGGCGTATACTGGTGAAATATTTGCCCCAGAATAGAACCCAGCCAGCATCTCAGTCCCAAAATGCTGGTGCAATGACACGCCCCCCCTTAGTCAGACACGGGCCACTATGTTCCTGTTACCCCGAGATACACGCCAGCATTGTGCACAACACGCAATGCACGCACACAAGTTAGAGCGTAACACGAGAGTCAAGGGATGAGATCCATAATCGCATCCCTGTGGCTCGACGTGTATACTTAAAATGGCGGCGGCACGCGCGAAGCGCCCCGCCGAGGTTTCCCCCCGCTCAAAATGGCCACGGTACGCATGCCAGCGCGCGCTCAAAATGGCGGCGGCACGTGCGAAGCGCCCCACCAAGGTTTCCCGCGCGCGCTCAAAATGGCGGCCCCATGCGCCGAGCGCATCCCTGTGATTTCCCACGCTAGCCAAAATGGCGGCCCAACGTGCGACCAATTCGGCAGTTTTTCCCGTGCGTGCACCCCAGCCGCCCCCCACTGGGGTCCACAACACACATCCCCTGTCACACGTTAACAACCCCCAACGATATGATGCATCGCCACAGCTCGCTGCGCACAGCAGTCGTATCGGGGGAATTTTCAACCCGTAGTTGACCAAGACATACACATACACACCAACTCGCAATGCAACCCCTGACCACACGCAATCAACGTAAAGAGCGACGCCACTTGGCGGCAATTCACGGCCCCATCACCCTTGACGGCAGAGCCACCAACAACGCCCTCATCCCTCAACACTCGCAATTTCCTATGAACACACATGCAATCTCGTGTGCACGAACACCCATACAACCAAAAATTAGGGTCCCCCAACGAATTGACCAATTTCCGAACAGGTACGCACAACTAATAACAATCCCGAACCCAATGGTCAGAACAATGCACCGCACTCCGTATCCGTACAGAAAGACAGTCTATACAGTATGTGCAGTCAACATATCGCGATTACAAGCAGCAAAGTTCCACACAGGTCGTACTTTATGAACAATCACGAGCAGAGCTGCAGGCAGACAACACACCGTTAACCCTGTCGTACCTTGCAGCAAAAAAAAAAATCATCATAAAAAAAACCAGGTCGCACACGACAACCCACGGGATGGTAACGGCTCGGGACACTCGACGCAACATAATTAATAATTAACTTCGCCATGAAGATAACATCCCCATGCCGCAATGCATAAACACTATTTGACACAGAGCAAACACAAGCAGACAGCGCGTCCATCCTCAACACATACACACAACCCGAACCGCGCTCCGCAATCTCGAGCCATAACAAAAAATCACACCCCGGCACACGCAAAATGGGTAAGGTGTGTGTTAGGGCCGGGTGCATATCGTCACGACTCGCCCGGGGCTGCGGTGAGCAGAGGACGGCAGGGTGGTGAGTTGAGACACCTCGAAGAACTCGGACGGTGAGCGCGGCGTCCTCCCGCGACTGCTCCGGTGTCTCGCACACGAGCCAGGACGGGGGTGCTCCCGCCCAGGCAGCAGCAGCAACGGCGGCTTTCCCCGTGGCTCCGGCGCTCTCTCGTTGAAGGTGGTGAAGCAGCGTCGGCGTCCTCTCCTTGCGGCTCCTTCCCGCAAAACAGCTGCTCAGCAGCAGGATGCACACCACGCGGCGCCTCCGAGATGGCAGCGCACGGCCACCTCTCCGCCGCGATGTTCAAGATGGCGTCTCTTCGTCGTCAGAAAACGTAATAAGTGGGTTACGCTTTTTCAAGTTCTCGGCCATCTTCCTCGACTTTATTTTGCCTTGAAAAAGTCCACTTCTGACTCCAGTGTAATAAAAGACTCCGTCAGGCACTGCTGGTCTCCGTTGGTCTTTTATTCAAGTTTTTTCTCCGCACTCCGATAGTCTCCTCCGCGGACCAGCGTCATCTCGTGCGCGCCCCGCACGCACTCCCTCCTCAGCTCCTCCACTCTTCCTCACACCCCGCTGGTCCTGACAAGGGACCAGCGTCTCCTCTCGCGTGCTGTGCATGCTCCTCTCGCGTGCCGCGCACGCTCCTCCGTTAGCTCCGACCAGCGTCTCCTCTCGCGTGCCGCGCACGCTCCTCTCGCGTGCCGCGCACGCTCCTCCGTTAGCTCCTCCTCGCGTGCGCCCCGCACGCGCTCTCCCGTCAGCTACTTCTCGCGCGCGCCCCGCACGCGCTCTCCCGTCAGTCGCTCCGCTCCTCCCCGCTCCGCACACCGCTGGCCGACGGTGTGCCGAAGCCCCATCAGCCACGTGGCTGATGGCGCGGCGGCCACCCAACGTGGTCCCGCTTCTTCACTCCAACAACTGACCCCGATCTCTTCCGGGCTCCCACTTATATCCTCTCCCCCACGTGACCCTGACTCCTCCCCCTTTCTGGATCGTCAGATCCGGCCTTCCCATACTGCCCTGCTGGCTCCATCCACATTCACCATTGGAGCCGAGGTGAACGGCGGCCCCTCCCACACGTCCCCCAATACCCCGGTCCGTGTGATTGGGCCAGAGCCCAGCAGCGACCCCATTTACGCTCGCATTACACATACGTTCAATGCATGTTAAAAGTTTTTATAGCAGATAGGATTGTTTCCTGAAAAAACTTTCTATGAAATTGCAGTTCATATAGGGAGGCTAAGAATTTACCTTGTTTTTTACTTTAAAGGTTACTGTACAATACAGTATTGTAATTAATAAATACATACAGTATATAGTTTATACAGTACGGTACTGTAAATTGCTATGTTTTGCTAAATTATCACCATTATTTTTAAGACTCCTGGGTAGCCTAGGCCATTTTCGACTTCCGATATTTTCGACTTACGATGGGTCGTCTTAACGCATCTCCATCGTAAGTCGGGGACTACCTGTATTTATTAAATACGTTGCCTCCTACAACAGTGTGTGCGCTTCAGTTAACACACTACACGTGCACTAGGCATTCAGTTGGAGTCCACGGTAGCTAGGAAATGTTAACTACCTCGCCTGGTATACAGAACGTCGTGGGTTCGATCCCGACCCTGACGCCTGCTGTATATTTGGAGATTGCATGTCTCTGTCCCCGTGGTTGCGTGGATTTTTCTCCGGGTTTTTCCCCTCCACATTTAGAATCAACATCACGCGTTTAAGAGTATTTGGCTGCTGCTATAACATTTCATTTGTGGCCACGGGGAACGGCGAGGGACTTTGCCCAGCCTAGGATTATTCACCCGACGCTGGGGGGAACGAAGCCTTCTCGAGCCCCCAGTCCCAACAATGTGGAACATTGTGACATTTTTGGCAGTATCAAAGTGTAATGCGGGCGTAAACGGCCTCGCGGATGTGACGTCACGGGGGGAGGAGTTAGGTCACGTGGGAAAGAGGGATCAAGTATTAAGGGGGAGAAACCGGAAGAGCAGGGGGAGAGTTGGAGAGAAATATAGAGTGAGGCCACGCAGGGCGGAGGTTGGAGGGTGGCGAGATCGCCACACACCCAGGATAAGTCTCGGCACCGTTGGCCAGCGGTGACCGAGCACGGAGGAACGGGGAGCCGGTTGAGGCTGCAGTGAGGGCAGCCGGAGGCCTGCATGAGGAGATCAGCAGCAGAGCTGCATCAGAGTGGAGGGAGAGGATACGGGAGCGATGGCAGCATCGGGCTGCCAAGCAGGGGAGTCTCGGAGAGAGAGAGCCGTGTGGGCAAGAATAAAGAACCCGAATAAAGGACAACGAAGACAGACACAGTGGTCGAGTCCCTTATTACACTGGTGTCAGAAGTGAAACGGCATGTCAAAACAACTGAGAAAAAAGAATATTCCTGCGCCATCATCTGCTACATCATCCGACGACGACGACCTTCCTAAGGCGGTGGACCTGCCTGCGATGGAGGAGGTCATCCGTGCTGGAACGAGTGCGGGTCCGGGAGTCCAAGATGTCGCCGCGTCGGGGGACTCGTCTGCACCGGAGGACGCGGACTTGCGATGGGGACAGATGGCGGCGCAGCTGGAGATACTGAAAATCGTGCTGGCGCAATTGTGTGAGCTCGTCACGCCGAGGACGGCGCTGGGGAGAGCCGATGGTGGTCCGCGGGCCGCCGCCTTACCTTCGCTGTCGACGCCATCGGCCACTCGGCACGAAGACGCCATCTTGGGCGTGGCAGGAGAACGGCGGGAAGCCGCCATTTTGCGCTCTCCGTGGCGGGAGGCCGCCATCTTGAACACGTTGCGATGCGACGCCATTTTGAATATGCCGCCTGATGAGTCATCGGCTGAGGACGGCGCGCCAAGGAGTCGCAGTCGTCATCTTACAACTGTTAAGGAATTCTCCATCGGTGGCGATTGGAGTGCTTTCGCCTGCAGATTTTTGGCGGCGGTACGCTCTGCAAGGTGGACTGACGCTGAGGCATTGGAGGTTCTGCCGACTCTTCTCGACGACGAGTCGGTGAGATTCTTTCGTTCTATAAAGGCTGAGAAAACATTGCGAGGAGTTTTTGACGAGATGGCAGAGGCATACGAGCCACCGGATGACGCTCATCGCCGGTTTGTTCAACGACAGCGAGCACCCGAGGAGTCGCCGGTGGCATACAGGGGTGCGGTATTGGAGTTGGCTATGGCCGCATACCCGGAGACGGAGCCTGACCTGCTCGAACCTCTCATCTTGGGTAAGATGCTCGAGCTGTCCCGGGATTTGGGGATTCCTATGCCGGTGTTTGGCCACGAAAAGCTGACATCCCGGGCGGCCGCTAAGTGTCTGGATGCCCAGTTCAACCTGCGCCGTTGGAGGCAAGTCACGGCGTGGACGGGGGGGCCCATCGTCGAAGGAGGTGCCGTGGGCTGGGATCCCAAAAAGGCGGTGTACGTGCCTGACGGGGGGGGGGCCCGCAGGAGCTGACAGCTGCCTCTGCTCCGTGGTCGGGCCGCAGTGGGCCGGGGCCGCGAGCTGCGCCGCCGACACGGGCACGTCGGGACGGGGGGCCTGCGGCACGGCGCAACTACATCGACTGCTTCCGCTGCGGGCGTAAGGGCCATTACGCCAGGGACTGCTGGGCCCGTGTCCCAGGTCCACCCCAGCAGGAGGCCTCGTCAACGGACGCGCCGCGGAAGGATCCTCCAGGACAGGCAAGTCGGTGCGCACCAGACACCCGGCAAGGCTTGACACCTCACTCATCACCGTTGTCGTGCGATCCGGGTGTTGTTAACAACGGGAGGCCATCGACTGGGCCATGTCGCTCGGTAACGCAGTGGCGTAAATTGGCACGCGGGTCGTCGCGGCCGCTACGGGTTCGTCCACTGTACCTGGTTCTACACAAGGGGTGGACGTGCGTATTTTGGTGGATTCCGGAGCGTCCGCGACCATTATATCGGATGTAAATTTCCATCTGTTGGGCATCCCACCAGAGGCCGTGCGTCCGGTTTACGGGTCGTGCGTCGCGGCGAACGGGGGTAGCATGGGCATTGTGGGCCAGGTGGATGCTAAAATATCTATCGGGGGAGTGTCGGCCTCGGGAATTGTGTTAATTTCGAGGTCTCTGGCAGTCCCTTGTTTGTTGGGAACCAATTTTCTGGCCAAGATGCCCTTTCTGATTAGAATTAATGATAACTGCATTGAATTACCGGGTGGCCGTAAGATTTCGTTTCTGCCGTCGCCCTGGGGGCGACCTGCTCCGGTCGCCCAGGTGCAGGCGCTGTCCGAGGTATCTGTTGACATTCCACCTGGCTCACAGATGCTTATCCCCTTGCGATATCGGAAGCCTGTGCCTGGTTGGCAAGGAGCAAATGGGGTTTTGTTGTCGCCATCCGCCACCATAACGGGTGGATCGGCGCTGGTTGGGGCGCAGACTATTGTCCGGCCGGACAGCAGCCATTTTTGCAGGTGCTTAATGCGAGTACCGAAAATGTATGTGTTCCGGCTGGTACGCTTGTGGCACATGCCACTACGGCGTTTACGGCACAGGATTATCTGGGCAACCACGGCGTGGTTGCTGGGGTTTCAGAGCCGGGAGCTGCGGATAATCGCTGGATTGCCGACTTGTGTGGGGAAAATCCTTCCCTTTCCGGGGAACAACGTTGTGCGATTCGTAAATTGCTATTGAGTTATTCGGATGTGTTTAGCTCCGACGATTTGGATTTGGGACGCACCTCGTTGCTTTACCATCACATTGACACAGGGGACGCTGTCCCTATTTGGTTAAACTCACATCGGATGAGTCCGGCCGAGCGAGAATACGTTTGAGGAGCAGTGGATGACATGTTGGCTGCGGACATAATATCTCCATCTAACAGCCCATGGGGCGCGCCTGTTGTTTTGATTAAGAAGGACGGCAAGTTGCGATTTTGTGTAGATTTCCGGAAATTAAATAAGATATCTGTGGCAGATGCGTACCCCCTGCCGCGCATGGACGACTCCCTCGATGCCTTGTCGGGGGCGAAGTTCTTTTCTACACTAGATCTCTCCTCGGGATTCTGGCAGCTTCCCCTTGACGAGCCCTCGCGGGAGAAAACTGCTTTCCGTACGCCGCAGGGGTTATTCCAATTCAATTGTCTTCCGATGGGGTTGAATGCTGCCCCTGCCACATTCCAAAGGTTGATGGAGCTGGTATTAACGGGGTTGCAGTGGGAGACATGTCTGATATATTTAGACGATATTATCGTCTTCAGCCGCACATTTGATGAACATTTACTGCGGTTGGAGGCTGTGTTCACCAGGATGCGTTCCGCTAATTTGAAATTTAAGCCTAAGAAATGTCACCTACTGCAACGGTCCGTGCGTTACTTGGGGCATATCGTAAGTGCGGACGGGGTGGCCACGGATCCGGACAAAACAGCGTGCGTCCGTGACTGGCCAACCCCGGCCACGGTAGGGGATGTGCGTCGGTTTTTGGGGTTTGCTTCATATTATCGGAGATTTGTTCCGAATTTTGCGACCATCGCGAGGCCCTTGCACCTCCTTACGGGTAAAGGACGCAAATTTGGTTGGCGACCGCCGGAAGAGGCGGCTTTTCAGGGCCTGCGCGATCTATTGGCTACGGCGCCGACGTTGGACTCTCCGGATTTTGACCATCCCTTCATTCTGGATACGGACGCGAGTGACACGGGCAGTGGGGCAGTGTTGTCTCAGTCCAAAGGGGGTGTGGAGCGCGTGGTGGCGTACGGTAGCCGGGTTTTGTCTCCTGCAGAAACCCGCTACTGCGTCACTCGCAGGGAACTTTTGGCTGTTGTTTTTTTTCTCCGCCAATTTCGACCGTATCTCTACGGTCGTTCGTTTATTGTGCGCACTGATCATGCGGCCTTGCAGTATGCTCTTAAGATGGACCAACCATCCGGCCAGTTGGCGCGTTGGTTGGACACGCTGCAAGAATTTTCCTTCCAAATTCACCATCGGAAGGGGGTGCGTCACGCGAATGCGGACGCGCTTTCTAGGTTGCCGCAGCGATCCCCTTGCGTGTGTGCGTCTGGGACGCATAGGTGTGCGTCGATTCAGCCTCCCCCTCAGCCGGTTGCGTTGGCCGTCGAGGTGCCTGATGCTCCAATGGAGCCGGGACCGGCTGATGGGGTTTTGAATCTTCCAAGGGCTGTGTGGATTCGGGAACAAATGTTGGACGACTCATTGGTGTCCTTACGGAAGCGGCCTGCGAAGGAGGGTGGGGGTCCGGGTACGGGCGGTGGGCCGGAAACCGCTCTCCGCGATGGTCTGCTCATGGGGAGGGAGGGATTACAGGAACGCTGGCGTCTGGTTGTACCGGCGTCCTTGCGGTACGAGTTGATTAGGACTCTGCATTGCAACACGCTCTTACATCTGGGGGTGCAGAAAACCCTACTGACGTTGCAGCGAAATTACTTTTGGCACGGCATGGTGACAGATGTCGTCGGGCACGTTTGCGCGTGTCCCGATTGTGCCCGGCGAAAACCACCTAAACATCCATATGTGCCGCCGATACAGTCTATTCAGGTGTCTCGAGTTAATGAATTTGTGGCGCTAGACATTTTGGGACCCTTCCCGCCATCCGCGAAGGGTAATAAATACTTGCTGGTTGGGGTAGAGTACCTCTCCCGCTGGCCGATGGCCTGGCCGTTGCCCGACCAGTCGGCGGCGTCTATTACAGATGCCTTTCTATTTGGGTACGTTATGGACAAGGGTGTGCCGGAGAGGCTCCTCACAGACCAAGGCCGAATTTTTTTTTCTAAATTGTTGGGGGAAGTGTGTGCGGCTCTTGGGACTAAGAAAATACGGATATCTCCCTACCACCCGCAAACGGATGGTATGGTCGAACGGCTTAATCGGACTTTGTCCGCCATGTTGTGCCACACGGTGAGTGAACAACAATCTGATTGGGATTTGCATATCCCTGGGGTACTTTCGGCGATATTCGCCGTTTTTCCTTATGTACGGTCGTGAAAACGTGCCGCCGATGGATGTGCAGTTGGGAACTGGAGTGAGGAGACCTGCTAAGCCTCTTCCTGATTACATTCAGGACACCGTTCGCCGTGTTACTGAGGCGCGGGAGGGGGCCCGCATGGCTACGGCCAAAGCCCAGGCCCGGAACGAGCGGTGTGCTCGACGCTCGAAAGGGGAGTGCCCCTGGAAGGTTGGGGACCTGGCCTGGCTCCATTGCCCACAGGTGCGGCCAGGCCACAGTCGGCGCGTGTTCGGGTTGGATCTCGGCGTTGGTTCGTTCACACGTCGCGCTTGAAACCATATGTGGCCCCTCTACCTGATGCGTCATCTCCTGAGGTTGCCTTGCCGGGGTCTGTTGCTGCCGACTCACCCTTGCCTGTGCCTGTTGATCTTGCAAGAGCGCCTATCGTGCCTGTTACAGACAAGCCGGCCGTGACACCGCAGGGGACGAGGGGCTCTGCTCGGGGGGTGCCTGCCACGGCTGCGGGAACTCCGAGCCCCGCGGCCCTTCTGACCCCGCTGCAGACACGAGTGTGGGATACCTCCGACGCTGAGCCTTCGGGGATACGGGACCAGGACGTTGGTGGGCCTCCAATAGCGACAGGAGGACTTCATCCTGTCGCTCCTAAAACCCCGTCACGTTCCCGGTCTGCACACGCTCGAAATCCCTTACATTTCGTTGAATTTTATTGTTGTGTTCTTGTTCTTACTGTTATATTTATTGTATGCTTCGTTGTCCTTCAATGTGTCTCGGCCGTGTTCGCTCGCATTACTTAACATCTCTGAATGTTCGACGGCTTGTGCACCAGATCTTATTTATTCATGATGTACTTGCAAAAAAATCTGCAGATTACCTGCTGAATCTCGTCTCTGTTTCAAAGAACAAATTTGACCTAAGGTCTACACTCATTTACCAGCTTAATATTCCCTATTGCCGTACATATACTGGAGGAAGGGCCTTTGCTATTGATGCCCCCAGGGTCTGGAATGCTGTTGCAAATAAATTGAAACTTGAGTCACTACCTATGAGATCTTCACTCAAAACTGCTCTAGAGGAGTTGTACACCCCTAGCTGCCAGTGCTATTCAGTGACCTAAAATTAAATGTTTCGCTCCGGATGATCGCTACAAAGTATGACCTGTGTTTTGATTTAGTGTGCTGATCTTAAAGGTGCATTGAAAAATTACAATACTCCGATCGATGCTCCTGCTGTTGTGGAGTGACTCATGCAGCCAGCTATGGCTGCAGGGTTTTGGTAGTAGATGTTGTTTATGCCATTTATTGTGAAAATTCCGTCACAGTTCCTATGGTTGCTTTTTCATTGCTTTCATGGCTTTATTTTGGTGATTTCGAAAAGTGTATTGGTTTAGCCATGTTTGTTTGTTGTAGTACAGAGTTAGACTGATGGCCTTAATCTAAGCTGTCTTGTGGTTGTTGTTGTTTGACTTGCATCCCACTGAGATTTTTGCACACAGCGTTGGTGTACGGTGTTTTTTCTGCAATATTTTTGCTGTCTTTTCTTGAATTTTCTGTTTGCACTTAGTCACATATTCACTTTAAGATGTTTTTTTTGTTCATGTTTTTGTTTTTTGTTTGTTGCGGTTGCACCCGATTCAAGAGCTGAATGGCTCACAGGGCTATACCTAATAAATGGACTTGAACTTGAACTTGAACTTGTTGTCGTTATTGTTCAGCCGAGGTCGGCTGGATTTTTCTCTACGGGGGAGGGTGGTGTAATGCGGGCGTAAACGGCCTCGCGGATGTGACGTCACGGGGGGAGGAGTTAGGTCACGTGGGAGAGAGGGATCAAGTCTTAAGGGGGAGAAACCGGAAGAGCAGGGGGAGAGTTGGAGAGAAATATAGAGTGAGGCCACGCAGGGCGGAGGTTGGAGGGTGGCGAGATCGCCACACACCCAGGATAAGTCTCGGCACCGTCGGCCAGCGGTGACCAAGCACGGAGGAACTGGGAGCCAGTTGAGGCTGCAGTGAGGGCAGCCGGAGTCCTGCATGAGGAGATCAGCAGCGGAGCTGCATCAGAGTGGAGTGAGAGGCTACGGGAGCGACGGCAGCATCGGGCTGCCAAGCGGGGGAGTCTCGGAGAGAGAGAGCCGTGTGGGCAAGAATAAAGAACCCGAATAAAGGACAACGAAGACAGACACAGTGGTCGAGTCCCTTATTACAAAAGTATGAAAAATAAGAAGAGGTTTTACCCTTTCTGGCAATAAAACAGCTGTTAAGATGTTCATACATCAAATAGATACCTTTTGCAAGGAATCAAGTCTGCATTAACCACACGTGCTTGTGGTGAACATGCAAACAAGCTCTGATTATGATAAAAGGGGTTTCCCCTTTTTTCTGGCAACAAAACAGGTGTTAAGATGTTATAACACTAAACTTAAACCTTTTACAAGGAATCATGTCTGCATTAACCACAATGCTTGTGGTCAGAATGCAAATAAAAAAACATACTCTGATAATATATGTTAAGGACTCGTACTCGGGTTGTCTTTCCGGTCGCTTTATTTACACTTAGAGTTCACCTCCTCATCGTCACCGCTTCGTGTCTCCCCGTTCGCTCCGTTCCACCGTCCGTCATTAACGACACTCCCTGTCTCCCCGTTCGCTCCGCGATTCTGCTCCGCTCTCTCTCCGTCTCTCCCAAGGTCCGTACGCTTCTCTTCTACCCTACTCTCTTCTCTCTCTATCACAGTTACCGTACTCTCTGCTCTCTCTATCACCGTTAGCGTACTCTCTGCTCTATCACCGTTACCGTACTCTCTGCTCTATCTATCACCGTTACCGTACTCTCTGCTCTATCTATCACTGTTACCGTACTCTCTGCTCTATCTATTACCGTTACCGTACTCTCTGCTCTATCTATCACCGTTACCGTACTCTCTGCTCTATCTATTACCGTTACCGTACTCTCTGCTCTCCCTATCACCGGCCACCATCACTCCAGCTTCAACCAAGACTCCCGTCTCTACGTTAAGCTATCCTCTTATATCCACACCAATCAGTCCCTATTAAGTATCTCACCCACCGCTCTACCCCTCGCCCCCAGGCCCCCAGCCTCACGTGGCCTTGTTATTCCCGCCTGAGGGACACCAGTCATTAAGCACTCACCCTCTTAACCAATAACTGGCCTGTATCCCCGGTTACCCTTAACACCTGTTACGCCTCTCCCTCACGCCTCAACAACAACAACATCGTCCTCAAATACCCCCCCACTGTACACTGCTCTCTTGCATAGCAACAGCGCTAGAGAATGCGTGGCGCGCCATATTTCAAGTCCTACATCACCCCCCCCCCCCCTGTTGAAAAAGTTAGCCGTCCCGGCTAAACACAACGCGCCACGCGGAACCCACGACATACAAGAAAAGCACAACAGACAACAAATATACACAATCTCCAAGTCCCCAAAGTTTTAAGAAAAAGTTAATCTTCTCGAGCGGGTTCCCGCGGCCGGTCCGTCACCCCGACTCGTGGGCGCGGGGCAGCGTTCTGCCCGAACCGTGCGTCCATCTCCGTTACCCTGTCCATTCTTTGATGAGACCCCAACGTGGCTCCATGCGTCCCGGGGTGTCCCCTGCGTCAAAAATGGTGATCCTGCAGACACACGGGGGGTAGACTGCTGAGGTGCGTCCTTCCGCTGCCCCCCAGCATGCTCGTCGGACACATCCAATACAGGCCGTTCCGGGATGGGAGATGACGCATCATAAGGCACCACATATCTCTTCAAGCGCGACGGGTGAATGTGCCACAACTGCCGATTGTATCGAATCCTTACACTCTGATCCCGACGAACTTCCACAATCTCAACGGGCCCCTGCCAGGGCCGATGGAATTTCGGTGATGTGCCCACCGGCACCATCGGACAATGTAACCAGGCCTTGTCCCCCACTAGCCATGGTTCCCGTGGAGCCTGTGTACCGTGCAGGCGCTCATTAGCAGCCTGCCTTCGTTCTGTATTCCCCAGCGAGGCCTCCCTGGCCTCTGTCAATCGATCCAATGCCTCACGCATAGGGACAGGCACCTCTTGCGACTTACTCTTAGATTTCACACCCAGCCTGACCAAGGCCGGGGCTTCTGGTTCACGACCATACATCAAATAGAAAGGCGAATACCCTGTAGAAGCGTGTGGAGCTAATCTATAAGCGGCCAATGCCGCCGGGACATGTAGATCCCAATCTGTCTGAGCCGAATTAACCTGTTGGCACAACATAGATGTCAATGTTCGATGAAGACGTTCGACCATCCCGTCGGTTTGCGGGTGGTATGGGGATGTCCGAATTTTCCTTGTACCCAATGCATCACACACTTCCTTCAATAGGCGGGACGATTTTTTTTTTTACCCTGGTCCGGTAAGCAGGTGCTCCGGGGCACCTTTGTCAAAAACGTAACCTTGCAGGAAGGCCTCCACGATTGATCCTGCAGATTGGTCCACTAGCGGCCATGCCATAGGCCACCGAGTGAGGTACTCGACCCCCACAAGCAGGTATTTGTGACCCCGCGGGGTAACGGGGAACGGTCCCAGAATATCAAGGGCCACAATCTCGTTGACTCGCGAAACACGAATCGACTGCAATGGTACCCGATATGGCTGTGCTGGCACCTTTCGCCGTGCGCACTCGTGACAAGCTTTAACATACAAATGAACATCATTCTGTAATCCCGGCCAATAGAAATCGTTACTCAAAGTCAAAGCCGTTTTCTTCTCCCCCAAGTGCATCAATCGCTCGTGCGTGTCGCGAATAAGTTCCTCTCTCAAACACAGTGGTACCACAATACAAAACTTCTGCAAGACGACATCCCATCTGACCAGGAGGTCGTCAACGAGTCTAAAAAAGGCCCGATCATCCGACTGTTTGGAACGAGAGGCCCATAGCCTAATTTTGGTAAGCGAAGATCGTCCACTTGTAAGCGCACCCAATGATCCCGTGACAATCCGAGCAACCCAGGCTCTTTAGCCGGTGCTTCGTCAAGCTGGGTCGAATTAGCTGCAGTGGCCATGCCCGGAATGCTCTGCAGCGGCGGCCCACAGTGCAGCGATCCCTCGGAGCATCTACACAAGCCCGATGCCTGAGGCAACCGGGACAGAGCATCCGCGTTAACGTGACACATACCTTTCCTGTGCTGGACCGTGAATGAGTATCCCTGCAGGACCTCAAGCCAGCGGGCCATTTGGCCCGAGGGTTGATCGATCCGCAAGGAGTACTACAGTGCCGCGTGGTCAGGTGCGGACCAAAAATTGTCGCCCGTATAAGTATGGTCGATACAGCTGCACAAAGTGTACAATCGCCAACAATTCCCTGCGTGTTACACAATATCTTTGCTCCGCCGGGGACAGTACCCAGCTGCCATACGCGACGGCCCTTTCAACTCCGTCAATCGTTTGCGACAATACAGCGCCGATGCCCGTATCACTGGCATCGGTGTCCAAAATAAACATTTCCGCAAAATTTGGATACCCGAGCGGCGGTGCGTCCGCCAAAGCGTCCCGGAGCGTTTCAAACGAACGCTGTTCCTCGTCACCCTACAGAAACTTCTTACTCTTAGCAGTCAGCGTGTGCAGCGGCCTCGCAATTGTGGCAAAGTTTTTAACAAATCGACGGTAGTATGACGCAAATCCCACGAAGCTACGTACAGTGATCCCTCGTTTATCGTGGTTAATGGGGACCGGAACCCCTCGCGATAGGTGAAAATCCGCGAAGTAGGATTGGCCCCCTAGGAATTTCCGTACATGTGTGTGTGGGTACCAGAATGTTGAAAATATGTATATTTATACTTTATATATATATATATTACTTAAATCTATTTAATTATAAAACCTTAATATTATACATTCACTCTCTCTCTCATACGATACGTATTATGGTGTTCTACACTCACCAATGACAGTAGTATCTTGAGACTTGACTCCAGTAATGACGACGACGACGATGACAATGACGATGACAATGACGATGACAATGACGACGATGACAGACCTGTGCAGTTCGAAGAATGTGATGATGAATGATGATGATGGTGTTACTGCATAGGTATAATGAGGCCTTTAAATCAGTTCGAAAAATCCGCGACGCACTGAGGCTGCGAAACTTGAACCGCGAAGTGGCGAGGGATTACTGTACTTCCGACACTGTTTTAGGCACTGGCCACGCACGAACACAACTGGTTTTCTCCGGGTCTGTGGCGACCCCCGCTTCGCTGACCACATGCCCCAGATATTTAACTGACGTTCTCAACAGATGGCATTTTTGGGGTTTAAATTTTAAATTGGCATCCCGTACCCTGCCAAACACAGCCCATAGCCGCTGCAAATGTCCTTCTAAGTCCTTAAGATATATTAAACATGACTCCCACTGCAATCCAGACAACACAAGTTCCATCAATCTTTGAAAAGTGGCTGGTGCAGAGTGCAGCCCCATCGGTAGTACATTAAATTGAAACAACCCTTGCGGCGTGCGAAAGGCCGTCTTTGGTTTAGATTCCTCGTCCAAAGACAATTGCCAAAAGCCAGACAAGAGGTCCAACGTGGAAAAAAATTTAGCGCCGGACAATGCGTCCAATGAGTCGTCAATGCGCGGGAGCGGGTATGCATCTGCCACCGAAACCTTATTCAATTTGCGGTAATCCACACAAAATCGCAGAGAACCATCTCAATTTTTTAACCAACACGATCGGGGCTCCCCATGGGCTGGAAGAAGGGGAGACGATATCCTGTTGCAACATCTCGTCAACCGTTTTCCGAATGCAATCCTTCTCCAGCGGGCTCACACGGTGAGGATTCAATCAAATAGGGGGCGCATCCCTAGTATCAATGTGATGCCGCAATAAGGTCGTGCGACCGACATCAAACTTTCCTGAGCTAAAAACGTCCTTGAATTCCCAAAGCAACTCCCTTAACCGCGTCTGCTGCTCGGGTGTCAAATCGTCTTTGCATTCATACAACTCGCGAAACCAGCTCGGTTCCTCCTCCGCCTGTGGCAGCATATCACCACCCCCAGCTGCCAAACACGCATCACCTTCCGAACCTCGCGCGACTGACGCATGCGCCAACGTAGTCCCTTCTTCAATAACAACCGGCTTGTGCCCCGTGTTCACAATCTGAATGAACGGTTCGGCCATCCACCAAAGAGGGCATTCGTGTCACGGCATTTGAGGGCGACAACAGAATGCCTTCCCCCAAGTTACCTACTGACAGCCCTTTTTTCAATCTTAATGGGACAAGCATCTGCGTCGCAGGCGGAACGCGCACTGTGTGGCTAACCACCGCCTGGACCACAGCGTTGACCCGAGCAAATTTAGATGGAGTGTAGGCACTTCGCTGATGGCAATTCCAATCGTCCCTTCTCAATCGAAATCTTAATTGGCATCTTTTGCAAAAAATCCGTGCCTAAGAAACAAGGTACAGCCAGAACAGATGAAACCAAAATGTATCCAGTTACGCACACCTCCCCGACCTGTATCGTTGCAAGTATTCGACCCATAATTCCCAAACTACCCCCATTTGCTGCTATACACGGGCCATCCACTGGTTCCAAAACGTGGGGCGAGGTAGGTAACAATCAGAAGGTTTGCAAGGAAATAAGCGTCGCTGATGCCCCCGTATCGACAATAACTCGAACTTGAATCCCTTGAACAAGCGCCATCACATCCGATGAACCCGGCGCGGCTCCCAAAACACGATGAGCCAACGCACCCCATACAGCATTTCCTTGTGCATCATACGAAGCGGGATCAACAGTGTGTGTCGTCACGGATGGGTGAGGTGTAGGATACGGCCGTGTATTGCATGTGTCGCGACTCGCCTGGTAATCTTGCGCTGGGTAGAATCCGCGATTGTAGGCTCCTGATGAACGCGGGAAGACGCCTCTCCGTCTCCAGCAGTCCCGTGCGAAGTGTCCTCGACGCCCGCACTCGTACCACCGCAGCGGACCGCCACGTCCGCCCGTATCCGAGGTGTGGGCCCAACGGCGGTCGTGCGGCCACTGCCATCAGCGACGTCGGCTCGCACTCCGGTAGACCTCCATCCGCCCCGATGCCCACCACCAGAGGCTGTGGTGGCACCGCCGATGGCTCGTCGCGAAGATCCAGGTTGACCTGGATGTTCCTGGCAAGCTGCAAAGATGACCCGTCGTCGTCGTTTTCGCTGGGAAGTGAGAGGACGACTCGTAGCTCCTTCGCCATCTACAACAGTTTCTCCTGGGCCAAGGAATCAAGGGCAGCCTCGTCCATTGCTGGGTAAGCCGCTTGGCCGAGGGTCAATAGCGCACTGCGATACGCGAGGGGAGATTCTCCCTCCGCCCGTCGCCTCAACTGAAATTTGCGCTTGGCGACCGAGCGAGGTTCGTAAATGTTCTGCATCGCCGTGAATATCCCTGACAACGACAAGCGAACCCCCCGAGGGAGGCCGTAAAACGTCGCCAGCGCGTCGTCGTCCAAGGCCGTTGGCAGGGCCCGTAGTGCTTGAGCTTCCGTCCACTCGAGCGACTCATACGCTGCCTGAAATCTTCGTGTAAACGCCGTCCAGTCGCCGACTGTGACCTCGAAGCGTTCCACGTGCAGTCGGCGTGGCGTGCTCGAGGGCGGCGACTCCGGCTCCTCCTCAGCGTCCAGCTGCGCACCCGGCGTATCGGGAGATCCAGCCGCGCCGCCGGCCCCCGCAGATGTAACGAGGTCATGCGGCCGCTGATCCAATCCCGTCGGCGCCTCCCGTATCGACAGCATAAATCGATCAAATTCTTGCGTGAGCGCCGCTATCCTGGCCTCCCACGCCGCCATCGTAGCTCTCCATACGTGCGGCGGGCTCGGCTCCTCCTCGTCGTCTGGGTCGCCCTCGTCGTGCGGCGGCGCTTGCTCAGTCGCGTCCCCCGGAGATGCGGGAGCCTCCACTCCCGATGGAGGTATCTCGTTCACATCGCTGCTGTCGGCCAACGAGGCTGCTGGCAAGTTCTTCTTCTTCATAACTCTCTTTGACATCTTGGCGCGGTTCTTTAATCACTTCTGACGCCAGTTGTAGGACTCGTACTCGGGTTGTCTTTCCGGTCGCTTTATTTACACTTACAGTTCACCTCCTCATCGTCACCGCTCCGTGTCTCCCCATTCGCTCCGTTCCACCGTCCGTCATTAACGACACTTCCTGTCTCCCCGTTCGCTCCGCGATTCCGCTCCGCTCTCTCTCCGTCACTCCCAAGGTCCGTACGCTTCTCTTCTACCCTACTCTCTTCTCTCTCTATCACAGTTACCGTACTCTCTGCTCTCTCTATCACCGTTACCGTACTCTCTGCTCTCTCTATCACCGTTACCGTACTCTCTGCTCTATCACCGTTACCGTACTCTCTGCTCTATCTATTACCGTTACCGTACTCTCTGCTCTCCCTATCACCGGCCACCATCACTCCAGATTCAACCAAGACTCCCGTCTCTACGTTACGCTATTCTTTTATATCCACACCAATCAGTCCCTATTAATTATCTCACCCCCCGCTTTACCCCTCGCCCCCAGGCCCCCAGCCTCACGTGGCTTTGTTATTCCCGCCTGAGCGACACCAGTCATTAAGCACTCACCCTCTTAACCAATCATCGGCCTGTATCCCCGGTTACCCTTAACACCTGTTACGCCTCTTAACGGCGTCTCCCTCACGCCTCAACAACAACAACATCGTCCTCAAATACTCCCCCACTGTACACTGCTCTATTGCATAGCAACAGCGCAAGAGAACGCGTGGCGCGCCATATTTCAAGTCCTACATATGCATTGTCCTTGAAACTGATTGGTCCACACCAGAGACAGCTTTCTTTTGAGCCTCGTCTCAAACGGTGTTAGAACCGAGAACGCCAAAAGGCGTACAGCCGAAAGACAATGCACTATCAGAGTAATGAGAGCTCGGGGTGAGCATCATGGGACCTCCTTTGCCAGTACCAAAAGATGATCATAGGTTTTTTCCCCTTTTTTCTGGCCACAAAACAGGTGTTAAGATGTTAAAACACCAAACTGAAACCTTTCACAAGGAATCATGTCTGCATTAACCACAATTCTTGTGGACAGAATGCAAATAAAAAACATAATATCTTGATTTGAAGCTATCGTGACTGCAGGAATCCATACTCTTTGGTTCTTTCGGTAAAGTCACGTAGGTAGAAAAATAATAGATCACGACGTTTCGATCGCCACACCAGCAATCGTCTTCAGGTGGGCGAGAGAAACAGGCTGCCGAAACAAGTCCTTATATACAGAGCCGAGAGGGGGGGAGGGGGGGTTGCCGCTTCGGGCAAGAGGGTGGGGGCTTGAGATTGTGCCTAAGTGAGTGGGAAATCCAAAGACCGAGATGGGGGGGTGGGTGTGGTTGATGCGAGAGCTGAGGAGGTGGCTATTGTATTGTGAGAGATTAGCATGTCAATGTAAACGAACCAACACAACGGTGGCTGTGCTAGTGAGACATCCAGCTCGTTAGAAAACGAGGGAAACAAACGAGGGACAACACCACATCGAGGGAAGGAGAGAGAGACAAACACAGAGAGAGACAGAGAGAGAGACACATATATAGAGACACAGAGAGAGAGACACACACAGAAACACATAGAGAGAGACAGAGAGAGACACAGAGAGAGAGAGAGAGACACACACAGAGGGACACACCCAGAGAGAGAGACACACAGAAACACACACCCACACACAGAGAGACACACATACACACAAGAGAGACATATAGGGAGACACACACAGAACCAATACCTCTGCCGTGGCTGATCACTGCTTGAACGCGGTGGGCTCACACGACATTGTTTTTCCGAGACCAAGGTACTCTGCAAACCTTCGGGCTACCATCAAAGATTTGTTCATGAAGCCATCCATATATATATATGTAGTGCTCGAACAGACACGACAGCTTCTTGTCTTTCCTCGTTTCTTTATTCATGTATATAGTTCCACATCTCTCCCGTCAGCACCGCTCAATGTTCCTCCGCTCGCTCGCTCCCTCTGCTCCTCCGTCGCCTCTCCTCTCCGCTCTCTCTCTCTCCAGCTCGGCTGCTCTTTATCAACTCCGCCGTCCCACTCCGTCGTAACTAACTCCGTTCTCTTTCCACATCCAGCCGCTTCCTACTCTCCGTCGTCTCTCTCTGATGCTTGCGCTACTCCGCTGCTACCCTACACTATACTCACTCTTCTGCACTGCTACCCTACGCTGTACTCACTCTATCTACTGCTACCCTACGCTCTACTCACTCTATCCGCTGCTCCGTCTCTCCATCCGTCTGTCTCTCTTCCCAGGCACGAACTCCCGTCTCACTCCACAATCCCTCAATTTATTCCCGAACCAATTACCCCTAATTAATTAGGTCATCCCCCGCGACACCACTTGCCCCCAGCCCCCGGTGCCACGTGGCGTTGTTTTTCCAGACATGCCGGCGCCAATCTCAGACAACAGCCCCTTTCGTCCAATCAACGCCCTGCATCCTTAATTACCCCCGGCCTATCACGCCACCTTAATTACCCCCGGCCTATCACGACACCTTAATTTGGACAACAACAACGGCCAGCCAATCAGCGCCCTGTGTCCTCATTCGCCCTCACTGTCCGCCGCGTGCGCGCATACAGACCCAGCGCGTGACGCGTATCTCAAGCACTACATCACCCCCCCCCCCCATGTTTAAAGAATTAGCCGTCTCGGCTAAGCATAACGCGTCACTCGGCAATACACAACAACCCTTACACAATCCCCCCCTTGATAAGGCAACACAACTTCTACGCTACACAATGTTATGAAAAAGTCACTCTTTGGGAGTGGGTTCCCGCAGCCAGCCCGTCACCCCGGCCCGGGTGAACAGGTGAAAAGGGCGGGGGGCATCTCTCCGTGGGCACGGGGCAGCATCCTGCCCGAAACGTGTGCCTCTCCTCGTCGCACCGGCCGTTCCCCGACGAGACCGCATTCCGGTCGCGTGCGTCCCAGGGTGCCCCCTGACTCAAAAATGGTGATCCTGCAGACACACGGGGGGTAAACTGGTGAGGTGCGTTCTCCCGTTGCCGCACAGTACGCTCATCAGACACCAATACAGGCCGTTCCGGGATGGGAGATGACGCATCATAAGGTAACACATATTTCTTTAACCGCGATGGGTGAACATGCCACAATCAGCGACCGCACCGAATCCGTACACTCTGGTCCCTTCGAACCTCCACAATATCAACGGGACCCTTCCAGGGCCGATGGAATTTCGGTGATGTGCCTACTGGCACCATCGGACAATGCAACCAAGCCCTGTCTCCCACTTGCCATGGCTACTGTGGAGGCTATGTGCCGTGCAGGCGCTCATTAGCCGCCTGCCTTCGTTCCGTATGTCCCAGTGAGGCCTCCCTAGCCTCTTTCAGACGCTCCAATGCCTCTTGCATGGGGACAGGCTCCGCCGATAACTTCCCTTTAGTTCTACCTCCAGCTTGACCAGGGCCGTGGCCTCCGGTTCACGACCATACATCAAATAGAAGGGTGAATACCCCGTTGAGGCGTGCGGGGCTAATCTATAAGCGGCCAGGGCCGCTGGAACATATAGATCCCAATCTGTTTGAGCCGAATGAACCTGCTGGCACAACATAGACGTCAATGTCCTATGAAGACGCTCAACCTTCCCGTCAGTTTGCGGATGGTATAGGGACGTCTGAATTTTCCTCGTACCCAATGTGTCACACACTTCCTTCAACAGGCGGGAATAAATGTTTTTGCCTTGATCAGTAAGCAGGTGCTCTGGGGCACCTTTATCAAAAACGTAACCCTGCAGGAAGGACTCCACGATCGATCCTGCCGATTGGTCCGCTAGCGGCCATGCCATAGACCATCGAGTGAGGTACTCAACCCCCACCAGTAAATATTGGTGACTCCGCAGGGTAACGGTCCCAAAATATCCAGGGCGACAATTTAGTTTACCCGTGAAACCCATATCGATTGCAATGGTACTCGATATGGTTGCGCCGGCGCCTTCCGCTGTGCGCACTCGTGACAGGTCTTAACGTACAAATGAACATCGTTCTGCAATCCCGGCCAGTAAAAATCGTTGCTCAAAGTCAACGCGGTTTTCTTCTCACCCAAGTGCATCAACCGCTCGTGCGCATCGCAAATAAGTTTTACCCTCAAGCACAGTGGCACAACAACACAAAATTTCTTCAATACGACATCCCACCTCACTAGGAGGTCATCTATGAGCCGAAGGAAGGCCCGATCCTCCGACTGTTTGGAACGGGAGGCCCGAAGCCTCATCCTGGTAAGCAAAGAATCGTTCGCCTGCAAGGGCGCCCAACAATCCCGTGACAATCCAAGCAACCCGGGCTCTTTAGCAGGGGCCCCGTCAACTGGGCCTGAATTGGCTGCAGCGGCCATGGCCGGAATGCCCTGCAGCGGTGGACTGCAGCGCAGCGATCCTTCGGTACATCTACACGAGCCTGACGACTGAGGCAATCGGGACAGAGTGTCCGCATTGACATGACGCGTCTCTTTCCTGTGCTGGAACGTGAAGGAGTATCCCTGCAGGACCTCAAGCCACCGGGCCATTTGATCTGAGGGTTGATCGATCCGCTGGTTCGTCGCGAAGATCCAGGTTGGCTTGGATGTTCCTGGCGATCTGCAAAGACGACCCGTCGTCGTCGCTGTTGCTGGGAAGTGAAAGGACGACCCGTAGCTCCTTCGCCATCAGCAACAGCTTCTCCAAGGCCAAGGAGTCAAGGGCGGCCAGGTCCATCGCCGGATAAGCTGCTTGGCTGAGGGTCAACAGCGCACTGCGGTACGCGAGGGGAGATTCCGTCTCCGCCCGCCGTCTCAACTGAAACTTGCACTTGGCGACCGATCGTGGTTCGTAAATGTCCTGCAACGCCGTGAATGTCTCCGTCAATGACGAGCAAACTTCCCCAGGGAAGCCGTAGAACGTCGCCAGCGCATCGTCGTCCAAGGCCGTCGGCAGGGCCCGTAGCGCATCACCTTCCGTCCACCCGAGCGACTCGTACGCTGCCCGAAACCGTCGTGTAAATGCCGTCCAGTCGCCAACTTTCGCATCAAAGCATTCCACGTGCAGCCAGCGTCGTGTGCTCGGAGTCAGTGACCCCGGCGCCTCCTTGGCGTCCAGCTCTGCTCCTGGCGCATCGGGAGATACAGCAGTGCCGCCAGCCTTTACAGGTGTGACGAGCTCGTGCGGCAGCTGATCCGATCCCATCAGCGCCTCCCATATCGTTAGCATGAATCGTTCGAACTCCTTCGCAAGCGCCGCCATCCTGGCCTCCCACTCGGCTATCACAGCCCTCCATACGTGAGGCGGGCTTGGTTCATCATCATCGTTCGGGTCGCCCTCCTCCCACGGAAGCGCCCCATCAGCCACGTCTATTGGAGGAGCGGGAGCCTCCAGCCCCGACGGGGGTATCACGTCTGCATTGCTGCTGTTGGCCGACGAGCCCGCCGGTACGTTCTTCTTTTTCGTGGCTTTCTTGGACATGTCGGCGCGGTTCTTTTAATCACTTCTAACACCAGTTGTAGTGCTCGAACCGACACGACAGCTTCTTGTCTTTCCTCGTTTCTTTATTCACGTACATAGTTCCACATCTCTCCCGGCAACACCGCTCAATGTTCCTCCGTTCACACCAACCCACAACTCTCCATCAGCACCGCGCAATGTTCCTCCGCTCGCTCGCTGCACTCCGCTGGCCTCGCTCCCTCTGCTCCGCCGTCAACTCTCCTCTCCGCTCTCTCTCTCTCTCTCCAGCTTGGCTGCTCTTTATCAACTCAGCCGTCCCACTCCGTCGTAACTAACTCCATTTTCCTTCCACATCCAGCCGCTTCCTACTCTCCGTCGTCTCTCTCTGATGCTTGTGCTACTCCGCTGCTACCCTACACTATACTCACTCTTCTCCACTGCTACCCTACGCTGTACTCACTCTATCCACTGCTACCCTACGCTGTACTCACTCTATCTATTGCTACCCTATGCTGTACTCACTCTATCCGCTGCTCCGTCTCTCCATCCGTCTGTCTCTCCTCCCAGGCACGAACTCCCGTCTCACTCCACAATCCCTCACTTTATTCCCGAACCAATTACCCCTAATTAATTAGGTCATCCCCCGCGACACCACTTGCCCCCAGCCCCCGGTGCCACGTGGCGTTGTTTTTCCAGACACGCCGGCGCCAATCTCAGACAACAGCCCCTTTCGTCCAATCAACGCCCTGCATCCTTAATTACCCCCGGCCACCTGCGGCCCCCTTAACTATCATGCCACCTTAATTTGGACAACAACAACGGCCAGCCAATCAGCGCCCTGTGTCCTCATTCGCCCTCACTGTCCGCCGCGTGTGCGCATACCGACCCAGCGCGTGACGCGTATCTCAAGCACTACATATATAAACACAGACATAACTTCAACCGAGAAGATGGGTACAAATTGAGCAATCATTGGAAGGACGTTATGAACCAAGTAAAGCCTTAACTGATTGTTGATGTATCTAGCCTACCTGCCATTGTCAGCAGTTATTTCCGACTCTCCGTGTGTCTTTCTCTCTCTGTGCATCTCTCTCCGATCTCTACTCCAGTGACCCGGGTGCTGCTTCGGGTCCACTTTCTGCCCTGCCTCCTCCCCCCCCTTCTCTCTCCCCCACTACTGCCGAGGCCTATATAATCTCGTGCCACAGCAGATCTCTCGCCTACTTCAGCAATTTTTCTTGCTGTGGTTGTCCCACCTGATGACGATTGCTTGTGTTGTGATCGAAACGTCGTGATCTATTACTTTACTGAAAGAACCAAAGAGTATGGATTCCTGCAGTCACGAAAGCTTCAAATCAAGAATGCATATATGATCAGAGTATGTTTTTTGTTTGCATTCTGACCACAAGCATTGTGGTTAATGCATGATTCTTTGTAAAAGGTTTCAGTTTGGTGTTTTCACATCTTAGGGGCCATCCATAAATGACGTCACGCGATTTTGGACGATTTTTTACCTCCCCCCCCCACCATCGTCACACGGCGCGTCACAAAAAATCAGACCCCCCCTCAAATATGACGTCACAAAGCTCTGCCCCCTCCCCCCCACAATAAAACATACTTCAAATTGCTTTAAACTTTGTCATTGTAGTGCGTATTTAATGTGGTGCTGCACTCTGATGTTGTAGGAGAAAACATTAATTTAAAAGTCTATTGAATTAAGTAGAACGTGTTGTCTATATTTATTTAAAGTTGCGCATTTTGATGTGACGTCACATTTCTCAAACCCCCCCCCCCCCCTCGTCACACATCATAACAAATGTCTGACCACCCCCCCCCCCCCCAGGTGCGTGACGTCATTTATGGACGGCCTCTTAACACCTGTTTTGGTACTGGCAAAGGAGGTCCCATGAAGCTCTGATTATAAGATATATTCATCGTCTTTTAAACTGATTGGCCTACACCAGAGACAGCCTTTCTCATGGCCTAGTCTCACCAGAGACACAGGAATCTATTTGACCTGTTTCATTGCCATAAAGGGTAATGCCTATTCTCATTATTCATACTGTGGAACTCCGGCTCGCTGCTTGCCGCCTCCGATCATCCGAACGGCGCCGCGTGTCTCTCAACTCCGTGGTGCGTGCAAGACGCACCCACTCAAGATCCTGTAACATCTAACATTTTAAATATGAAAAAAAGTCTCTTTACTCTTCATTTTATTTATTTGTAATTCCTACTCACATTTGTCATGTTATTCGCTGTGCCCGGTTGCAATTGACTCCGCTCGGCCAGTGTGAGCCGCCGCGGGTGAGAGCGGGGCTCTGTCTCCGTTGCCGCTCCGTGCCATCCTGCACCCTTCCTGTTCTGTCGCAATGTGGATTGACGCCAACTTTATTTTGAGGGCGACATCGGCACGCAGAAATAAAGATTGATTCATTGAGCTGTATAGCTCAGTAGGCCTTACCTGGTAAAATAAAATTTAAACTTTTTTTCTCATAAATGTTGCGCAATTTTAATAATTAGTAATGCAGTTGTGCAATGATGTGATGTCACAAAAGCTGCAGTTTCGCCCTCACCTTCATCCGCTGATCCGGAGCTATTAGCAAGATTTATTTAATTTTATTATCACAAAAGCCCGCGCACGCAGGCTTATTTAATACATTTTTTGCTGAGCCCCCACCCCCCCGCGCTGGAGGATTGTAGCTCAAGACCCAAGACCCAAGACCAGCCATCTCAGGACCCTAGGACGCTGTGAGGGCCAGTGGATGGGACTCTGGAACTCCCGGCTCTACGTCCTTGTGAGGGCGAGTTCCAGAACGTAGCCAGAGTAGTGTATCTAGGCTGTGTACCTAGCCTGTGTACCTAGGCTGTAACAGAGTATCAGGACTGTTGGAGTGCTGTTGGATTGTAATAAAGAAGTTACCTCTACAAGTGTCTCCGGAACTCATTACATTTGGAGTCAGAAGTGGCCATGGAGACAAGAAGTAAGCCACGTACCTTCAATCCTGCTGGTGATGTCCAGGAGCAAGCAGCGATGGGGCAGCCAATGCCGGCCGATAACGACGCCGCACCGCCGGCCGACAGCGACGCCGCACCGCCGGCCGACAGCGACGCCGCACCGCCGGCCGACAGCGACGCCGCACCGCCGGCCGACAACGACGCCGCACCGCCGGCTGACAACGACGCCACACCGCCGGCCAACAACGACGCCGCACCGCCGGCCGACGGCGACGCCGCACCGCCGGCCGACAGCGACGCCGCACCGCCGGCTGAGCAGCTATCTGCTCCGCCGACCGTCCCCTCTCCAGCGTCGGGAGCAGGGATGGAGGAGGCGCTGCTTTGCCTCCCTCCTGGGCGAGATGCGGCGCTCACAGGTGATGGCGGGGGGGGGGGGAGAGAAGAGGCGCAGCGCTCGCCCGAGCCCGCCGCCGCCATAAACATGGTGGACGCCACCGCCGTTCCCACCACAAATGTGGGGGATACTTCCGGGTGTGTCGTTACTTCTGCCCGGGGAGCAATGACCGCTGGGAGCAACGTCACTTCCAGGCCCAGCGCGGTCAAACCAAACAACGCCGCGTCATCAGCGCTGCGACCTTCACCGCCGGACGACAGCTGGCTTCAACTTACCATACCGCGTCATCAGCGCTGCGACCGGACAGTGAGGGCGCCATTCTTACTGTAACCGGCGCCGGGGCCGGCACATCGATCGACACGCTGGTCGCCCGCCTTTGCTCTGGCCAAAGGTTGGAGGTCGGGAGACCAGGCCCCTGACACTACGCGCTCTGGGTTAATGATATTTGTTGACATTTTCTTCATTGTCGTTGGGGAGTCGTGATTGTTGTTGGGTAAACTGTGTGGAGCTTCGCTCGTGAGTGTTGTCAATGTGTGTGCAAAACTTTGCTTGTGATTGTTAACAATGTATGGTTTGTATGGAGCTTTGTTCGTGATTGTTAATGTATAGCTTGTGCTGTAATTGTTAACAATGTATAGACTGTATGGAGCATTTATCTTGAGATGGTGACATGCTGCCAGGGATTTGGAATTGTCGTGCTGGCTCTCAAATATCTTGGGGTGCAGATCCTGACCAGGATGGCCCAGTGGGTGTTGCGTGTCTAACACGAGAGTTGTGGTCCCGTCATGCTATGGCTGACGGCTTGACCTGACAGCCCGGAGATTGAAACACTCCGTGGCATGTCTAGCCTAGTGGGCTGTGCGCTCACAGGCCTCGGAGAGTGTGGTCCCGTCATGCAATGGCTGATGGCTTGACCTGACGGCCCGGAGGTTGAGACCCTCCGTGGTGCGTCTGAAGCTGTAGGCTCGCCCTGACGGCCCGGAGATTGAAACACTCGGAGGCGCGTTGAAACAGTGGGCTGAAGATTCGTAGTGTTCAGGTGTAGTTGTCCCGTTATGTTGGGACTGTATCCCTCAGTTGTTAGGGTGCATGTTGTGCAGTGAGTGAACGATGGGTCATCTCAGCTCGGTCGGTACAGCTATATGCTGCGACGCGAGTTGGAGAGAGACTGGGTTCAAGTTTCCCCGATACGGCCGATGCGCGAGGGTCGGAAAGGCGGGGTGTGATGCCGAGTGGCATGAGATGTCCGGGTTGGCCTTCAAGGGAGGGCTGCTGGGTTGTGCGAGCGCGGGAGACCACGGGGATGCGGTTCGCGCAGTTCAGACCGTGGAGGTGCCATCTCCTGCAGGGATCTGTGCGATGTCTCAGCCATATCATTGGCGAGTCGGGCATTGCTGCGGATCCCGAGGAGGGCTAGGTGTGCCGCGGGTCGTTTATTCACGTGTCATTGCTTCACCTTTTTGTTGATTGACGCTTGTATATAGTGTAAAATGTACAGGTTGGTTAGGGTATTTATGGTTGCTTTCTTTTCCTGTTGAGGCTCGCGTATTTTTTTCTTCCCTTTCGTTAATTTAAACATTCTAATTATTGACAGCGGGGACGGCTGAGGAGCGTAATGTAGTGACATAAGAGGGGAGGGGCTGCTGGGGGCTCTGGGACCCTAGGCAACCCAGACGCTTAAGCCCCTTGGCGCCAGGGGCTGGGATCCCAGGCCTCCCAGCCAGTTAAGCCCCTTGGCGCCACCAACGGGGGGGGGGGGGGGCTGTGTGTAACTAAGCTGTGTACCTAGGCTGTAACAGAGTATCAGGACTGTTGGAGTGCTGTTGGATTGTAATAAAGAAGTTACCTCTACAATTGTCTCCGGAACCCATTACACATCTATCTCTCTCTCTCTATGTAATGCCCAATCATTTGTTCGTCACGCTCCAGATCTGCGAAACGGTACGTGGGAGAAAACGTACAAAATGCAATTGTGTTAAAAGGTGTGTGAACATAACAAACATAAATAAAACGTGTTATTATTTAAAAGTTCGTGTCCCCCCCCCCCCCCCTTGCGCACTCAAGCAGTTGGTACGGTTCAGATCTGGGGGTGCTTGGGGGGGTCGAGTTATGAGATTTGGTTCGGGTATTCCTCGACTTACGCTCCCAAGACCCGTTCATATGTCCATCGGTTGGTAAGTCGGAACACAAAATGTACCGTTTTTAAATGTTCATACGATTTATACGATCATTGTTATGAAATGTGTAACAGTTGAACAAGAAAGGGAATCGTGGCTGAAGTCATAAATAAAAAGTAATATTGTACATTTGCAAGGAATACTGTAAACACACTGTATAGTAAATATATGGTGGCCTCAAGGGGGCCACCACGGTGCAAAGACAGTGCCGTGTGAGGGGGGTACTGTATGGGTGGAGCACGGGTGTCGCTGAGAAGGGGGTTGCACCAGGACGTGACGGCGAGGTGAATCCGGGGGGACACGTGACCGGACGAGAGGGGGCAGGAGGGCCCCAGTCGGAGGTGAGAGGATCATGTGATGGGGATCCAGAGTCCCCACGAGGGTTCTGGAAGGGGGGCGTGGCCAGGGGCGGAGCCAGCCAGGCCAGGGGAGTTATAAGCGGGGTCCCGAGAGGGACCGGGGCTCGATCCTGGAAATTAAGTCGCCGTCCTTGAGCCTCGATCCTCGGTCTCCACGTGTGAACCAGGCAACCCGTTGTTGGCTGTCCGGGTCCGGCTATAGAATTGTCTGCGAGTGTAGTGTAGTTAGCCATGGTGGTAACCACCCTATGTTGGTATCCTGTTAGAGTTACCCGTAGTGTTAAATAAACGTGTTGCCTCCAAGTATAAGTCTGCATCTAACTTATGCACTACAACTGGCGTCAGAAGGTGTTATGTATACAAGAAGACGGCAACTTACCATCGTCCTCTTCATCTGAAGACTTCTTCGGATGAAGAGGACGATGAGGGAATCATTCCCCAGATTGCCCCGACGATGGCCACTCCGGACAAGGCTCACGACACGACGCAGCCGGCAGAGCAGCAGGGAGAGCACGGCGCCGCAGCTTCGACGCCGTCAGGAAGAGAGCGTCGGACGTACCGCACGCGTCTTGCAGAGCTGCTATAAGCTGTGGTGGCGCTGGTCGCGGAGTTAGAGCAAGAGGATCCGGTGGGGGAGGTCGAAGAGTTGGGGCTGCGGGGCGACGACTCCATCGCCCCTCTTTCCCACCTGCAAGAGACTTCGGCCATGCGGTCCGAGAGCGCGGCCGCCATTTTACCGCCTGCGGGAGGATTTGCGAGCTCACAGCCCATGCGTGCGTCCGCCATTTTGCGACTCGGGCGGGACGGAAAGCCCGCCACACTCGAAAGACCGCCAGCACCGCCGCTGGAACTTCCGTCACGCAAGCAATGGCTGCCGTTTGTCCCGGCATGCATCCATGAAGTGTGTATGCGCCGATGTCGGAACAGCGTGTTGGTAATTACAAGCCCATGGGCTGCACACCAGTCTAGCAGCCTCCTACCGTTGTTATTGAGCTGATCTGGCCCATACCTTCCAATCACTCCAGACCAGGTGCCAGCATCATGCCCAACTTGGGCATTAAAGTCACCCAACAGGATGAATCTATCCCGAGGGGCTAATCAAGCTCGCTAGAAGGCATCTGACTCATCGGCCTTGCCTGCATCCCTCCACTGATGTTCATTTTCGGTGGGGGCATAGGTAACCACGACCACCACTCCTCGCCTTTGGTAAATGGGAAGGCGAGCCCAAAGTAGCCTGGGGTATACATCATCAAACATCTCACTGCCATGCTCCCACACTTCCTTCATTCTTTTGTTCAGAAGAAGAGCCCTGCTCTGTTGTTTGGAGTCCCCTGCCCCGAGTAGTGGACTGTCCACCCCACATGGTTGCAGGAGCCACAGCCGGTCCACCGGACCTCCTCAATACCAGAGATCCAGGCGGTACCGGTCCAGCTCCCGACAGAGAAGTCGCAGCCTCTCCTCCGCAGTGAGCGTTCAAACATTCCACGTGGCCACCCGCAGTGGCTCTTTGCTATTTCTGGAGGAACCCCAAGGGTTAGGATTCAGTCTCCTGGCTCCGCCAAATGGGGTTTGGCCAGGAAACACCATAGATGCCTGTTCCCTCAGGGCCTCCGGCACAAGCTTATTAGTTACATATTTAAGTCGTGGTTTAGTGGTAATTAATTGAAGGTGGAGGAGTTACCAGCCCCTCGCACCCGTCTAGAGGCCCGTTTGGTCGCTGCAGTGACTACAAACGCCATGAGGGGAATGACAAATCGAAATTGGCCCTCCCCCCATAGTACTGCTCATCACAGTGTTACTGTCCAACATCAACGAGGAGGTAGGGGGTTATTTTTGCCAGACTACAAAGACAAAGATCCCGCGTATAGCCTTAACAGACTGTAGGGGTAAGTGCTGTTAGCGAGCACCTATGCCAGACTACACACACATAGACACACACAAACACACACACACATGGGGCACGCACACACACACAGGCACATGGGGCACGTGCACACAAACACACAGACACACATTCCAACGACCCCCTTTATAGCCTCAACAGACTGTTGGAGAGCAGCGCCTATGGAGGCCGACACGGCACACGAGGGTGTGGGTGGGCAGCACCATGCCCAGCCACCAGGTTCAGGACCCATTCAGATAATCGTCGCCAGGTTGGTGGCGCAGTGCGCTAGACATTGCCCTACCATGCCCCACACATACACACAGGGGGGGAGGGGGGCACGCGAACACAAAGACCAAAGAAAAAGATCCCCCGTATAGCCTGAATAGACTGTTTGGGCAAGTGCTGTTAGCAAGCACCTATAAAGGCTGGCACGGCACACGAATGGGTGCATGGGTGGCCAAGACCACGCCTTTGTCTCCCTCGTGGCGATGTTTACACACCGCACCAGGTACTCATTTGATGCTGAGTCGACCTAGGACCGGTTCAGATAATCGTCACTTGTGATGGTCGGGAGCAGAAATCGAACCCGGATCGCCGGGTTCAACGCGCAGTGCACTAACCACTGCACCACTGCTCCCCACACTACCGCTCCTCACATTCACACACACTTTAACGCATACACACATCATTTTTAGCATGAGGATGACTCATTACATCTCGCGGAGGATTGCTCCGCTGAACAAAATAGTCCTGCAGTTCAGTTTGCAAGTGCGAGTTCGCGTTTTAAGTCAATGCAAAAAAATATATTTCATAGAAGCTGGTTCTTAAGTGTGGGTATTCGTAAGTCGGGCGTTGAAAGTCGATGACTATATGTAATGTCATCCCATTTCCAGCGCTGATTCTGAGTTTACTTAGTCGTGATACTTTGTTATTACGAAAGGAGTTTGATACTCAACAGCGACTATTCGTGTAACTATTCATATCCCTATTTAAAAAAAAAACTGCTCATCAGACAACAGTGCAGTCTTCCAACTCTTATCTCTCTCTCTGGCCAAATATATATATTTATTTTAAGGCCACACACGCCGTGTTGTTTTTTGCTCATCGTGCCTTTGATGTTAAACACGTCATGGGCAGACAAGGTGAGTGACTTACATGCGTTATGGATTGCTGCAGGTAAAACAAGAACATTCATGAGACTAGAGAAAGGCAGGGTTAGATTACTCGGACATGTAATGATAAAATAAGAGACTGAGTATAAATGTGGCGTGACGGGGAAAATGACAGTTATAGCAAGAAGCCAGAAGAGAGACAGCGAATACGGTTACATAAGCAGCTTGAACAATTGGCTGCAACCGGGAGGAGTAATCCAATGCCAGTCAGTGTTTCAGTAGCAACCACAGACAGAGCTCAAGGGAACGAATGCCATGATAGCCGGCGTCTTTGAGAAGGACGCGGAGCTTACGAGGGTAGAGAAAGAGCACCGACATTACACTGTGTCATTCATAACAGAGGTTTTCCTCGGTTAGATCGCGTAAATATAAATGTGTCTTTAAACCCACCACCGCCTGACAAAGCCAATAGTAAAGTTGCCATGTAAACAAAACGTGCCAATTAGTTACTAGTTCAGCACTAATCGGTTGTGTGTTGGAGAGTTAAAACCCACATTTTCAATTCGAGTACCGTGACGTTTCGCCCGGTAATTACAGCCAGCCTCGTCAGGCGACAGCCACGGAGTTGTGGATACATCCTCCTCCTGTTTGGGTCTTAAACAGATGGATTAAATGTGATGTCGTCACTTGTGAGCCAATCAGGAGCTTATTTGAATGTTTTACGCAATCTAACCCCCCCCCACCCTCTATTATTATATTGGTCGCGAACGCCTACATGTTAAACTGAACAACTGTGTTGCAATCAACATTTTTTAATTTTCGATTTAAAGCTTTCGTGACTGCAGGGATTCATCTTCTTGGTTTTTTCGGTAAAGTCACGTAGAAGGGAAGTAATAAAATAATAAAAATAAAACATAATAAAATAATTCTCACGACGTTTCGGCCACAACGCGAGAATTATTTTATTATGTTTTATTTTTATTATTTTATTACTTCCCTTCTACGTGACTTTACCGAAAGAACCAAGAAGATTGTTTTAATTGTTTAACTTCCGACTTGATGTCAGAATTTGGACAGAAAATCTTGCGAGGTGGTTCAATGCTGAGGGCATGGGGAGGCTGCTTGCCAAGGACCTCGGCTTTAGGAATATTCATCAATTTGTATAAACGTTTGCAGGAACTTTCGGATGAGATGGAATAGGGCCACATAGCCCAAGTCCTGCACGTGAGGTAGTAGTTGTTGTGACATTAGAAGGGCCACTGCCTGAAACGTGGCCAGCTATGTAGATTGTTATTCTTGTAAGGCCACAGTGTTGTGGACGAGTGTGTTGAGTTGTTGTTGGCTGTGCTCGTGCACCACTGCAAGTGACGGACTGGGACTAAACATCGACCTGGCCATTTATAAACACAATGGGCCCAAATTGTCGTGCCATCCTCATTGGTACCATGTGGGGCTGGGTCCAAAAAAGCGAATGGGCCCGTGAGGAATAAGCTTTGGGGCTGCCGAATATGGGGACGTATTGCCAACTGGGAGCGTCAATAAGCAATGGAGCGTACACATTAGAGGTAATACAATATTTAGAAAAAATTACACTGATCTAATTTGCAATTTCCTCACACGGAGCGGCCTACCGGCCCTTGGCATGGAGCGGCCCAGCGGCCCGACGGCCAGCCCATGGCCTGACCACTGCCAACGCAGCAGCAACGTTGCCATAAGCACGTGGCGCTTTGAGCAGAGTCGCGGCTGTTTGCAGGGCAAACACGAGCGGCCGCTGTTTGTTTGATAAAGAATCTCACAAAGCACACAGACGAGACAGTGATTAACAACGCCGAGACGAGTTACCCCGGAGCCCTCACTCGGAGCGGAGCCCACACGCGCGCGGAGCGACCGCGGGCACGACGACGACGACGCGCCCCGTCTCGCCGCCAGCGCCTCGTCGCCACCGCGGGTGAGACGCGCACAGCCGAAGTCGACGGCAGCGGCAGCAGCAGCCTCTTCTTGACACGGCGCCACTGTTCGCGACCGATGCCGTCATAATCAGCATCAGTCCGGTTACCGAACGTTCTCCCCGGTCTCCAGAGTGACAACTCAAGTTGTGTACTCGGTAGCCGAGTACTGTGCAAGCAACTATGTACTATTACGATGTTTTTGTTTTACCAGTTAAGGTACAACTGAGCTACGACCTAGGCCAAAAATGATAGCTCAACGAAGTGGCTTATCGTGTTTAAATGTATAGCAGCCAAACATTATGAACGCGTGATGTCGATTCTAAATGTGGAGGGAAAAACCGGAGGACCCGGGAAAAAATTCACGCAACCACGGGGAGAGACACGCAAACTCCAAATATACAGCAGCAGGCGTCAGGGTCGGCATCGAACCCAAGACCTCCTGTATACCAGGCGAGGTAGTTAACATCTACAACTGAACGCCCAGTGCACGAATGACACCATAAGTAGAGCTATGGTGGTGGTGACGATGGCCACAAGCGCAGCCGGAGCTGACCATGAGGGAGAAACATCAAAATAAATCCATTACCTTGTTTTTCATTTGCTCTGAGTTGTAGCAGATGTTTAGTAGGCTGACGTTTCGTGCATTGGCCCTTCAGAATTGAGAGATTGAGGGGGGAGGCACAGACGTTGGGTTAGAGTTTTAGCTTACTTTTTATACTCTGGGGTTCACGAGCAAAAAAAACTGTAAACAGTTCAATGCCGCTGAGATTAGCACGGTTTGCTACGTACGGTGCGAAATAAGTTCAACATACATGGAATCAGCAGCGATACGTTCAGGCGCTAAGTTCCAATGTCGAGGTCTGCTGGCCACGTCGAGAGGGCTTCAGGAGAGAGTTGGTGTGTAAGTTTGCTGTTCCTCCTCCCTTGAAGGAGCACAGACAACAGTGGTTTACTATATAGTCCATAGTCTGGGTGGCATTGCCACATTCGCAAAGCTTGAACTGATGGTACCTCGAGAGTTTTCGCTCAGCAGACTTTGAGTAGTAAAGACATTATATGGAACAATGCAACGGTATGGAGTCTGTTTTCTCCGATTATTCATTCGACCTGGGAGGGCCCAGGATGATCGATACTTCGGTTATTCCTCCAAGGAAAGCCTCACCAAGTTTCGGGCTCGTTTTCAGGATGTGCTGCCAGGTTTTCGCAGCATCAGGAGAGGGTGATGATGTTGCTGTAATCCCACGTGAGTGATACGCGGTGTAATTTTCCAGCATTGGGATATTTTTTGTCTATATTTTTTTCATTGGGGCAACGTGCGGGGCCCCATTACATCGCGTTGTGACGCACGTGCCCACACCGTCAACATCAACTGCACCGGGAAAGGCCCCTCCGACGCCCCACCAGCATTGGGATATTTTAATGTTATACAGAGGCTTATTTATTGGCTATGTCGCCGTGAAGGTATACTGATGCTCTTTTTAAGTATTTGCGAAACTCGCGAATCCAGAACTCGCGAATAGTCGATGGGTTTACTGTACTGAGTTAGGTACGCTAACCGCTGCGCCACCACTCCCCACTGATAGCACACGCAGCAGACTCGACAGCGGCGCGATAACGCGTCCACTGCGCTCCAGTGTCACCAGGGTCATGGACTCTTGCTCGGGCAGCCTGGGTCCATTGTCAACATTGCGCAGCGTCCCGCGATAACGTTCAACAACAGAAACATCGGTATCAGATCTTGGTCACTCGTCGATTCCTGCCACCTGGACACGGCCGGTCAAGATCTCAGCCTGCCCGGGTCGAGAGTGAACCAACTCCGGTCACCAAAATGAGAAAATATTTTTTAAAGTCAATGTACAAACCTCGTACTACAAGTTGCCTGTGACCAAATCTCGAACAGGCGGCAACTATGGGGGGGGGGGGGGGGGGGCAGCGTAATGTGACGCATGGGGGGGGGAGGTCAGCCACAAGGTGGTCTCCGAATCAACAAGATAAACAAGTACAACAAATGTTAGGAACATTTATTTCAACAAAAAATATTCCAACAATGAACTATAATTTCCAAAGAAAAAAATATTGTTACGGATGAAAATTTTTTTTTCTAAAAATACACAAAGCGTAAAATCTCGTAGCGCGACTGTTGGTGTTTGTTACTGAACACCACCACGCTTGTTTGCTGACATGCGCATGAAAGCAAGATGCACGATAACTTAATTGTGCGTATTGTAATCTTTAAATGTTTTTATTAATCCTGTCACTGTGAGACGATCTTCCTCTAAACCCAACATACGGTGCCACTAAAATAATATATACAGTTATAGCCTAACATAGTATTGCGTAACAGGGGGTTAAAAACCATCCGTAGATATTTCAATGAAAGTGAATCGGGAGAAAGCAGATGGGAGGGGGTCACAGTCGAATCTTGCATAGCCACGCCGTTGTAATAGGTCGCTGCGCTGCGGTACAATAAATGGATACAACTAACCATAGGAGGAAGCTTTCGCGACGAATATTATTCATAATAGAGGTTTTTGGGTCAGATCACGTAAATATAAACCCGCCACCACCTGACACAGCCAATTAGTAAGGTTTGTCACGTAAACAGAACATTACAATTTGTTACTGGTACATCACACCGGTGTGTTGGAGAGTAACGAATTGGCATGTTCTGTTTACGTGATAAACCTTACTCATTGACCTCGACTCACGGTCCACAATGACCACGTAGGCAAAGACACGCCCCCCTTCGACCAACGCCACGCCCACTTTCTTTCACATGGTGGGAGGGGGTGGGCAAATTTTCTGATTGGATGAGTTTGTCTGGTGCTTGATTCTATCGCTCCATTCCAGCGCGGATCCTCCCCAGAGTGCCAAGGCAGTCGTCGTCTTCGTCGTCGCTGCCGTACAACGCAGCCACCCGCCAGGGCAACAGATGGCCCCAACCGGGAGCTGGGCGGGCACCGTGGGGGGCCTTGCCGGCGGAGGACCCCCCCCCATCCTCGGGTGGATGCTGCTGCTGCTGCTGCTCGCCGCAGGTCCGGCCGCCAGCCAGCTCATGGCGGCCGCGGCTGAGAGCGAGGAGGCCCTGGAGGCCAGGTGCAAGCGGCCTCCGGTGTGGTCGATAGGCGGTGGCGGCGTGGTGCCAATGACGGAGCGGCTGGGCAGCGTGGTGGTGCTGGCGCTGCTTAAGGCCAGCTGATACTTCTGCTTGAAGCAGGCACACAGGTAAACTTAAACATTTTTGTTTATTGTACCAGGTAAGGTACAACTGAGCTACGTAGCTCTTTTTTCAGAAGTGACCTGGCTGTCACAGCTCAAGGAAGCGGCGGCTTATCATGTGGGCATTTATATCAGCCAAATCTTCTAAATGCACGTTGATTCTAAATGTGGAGGCAAAAACCCGGAGGACCCGGAGAAAAATCCACGAGACCACAGGGAGATAGACACGCACACTCCCACCACCACACTATACCATTGACCGTCGCGTGAAAGGTACTAAGAGGAAGCAACGAAATATGTCAATGGGAGAGTGGTGGTAGGAGACTTGCAGCGGAGCAAAGAATCCATTCTCCGCAGGGAATGGAGACTTGCAGCGGAGCAAGGAATCCATTCTCCGCATTTCCCATAAATATGCTAAATTCCTCTTGATATGCAAATTCCTTTGTCAAGGCGCCCCTTCCCCCCTCCAACCCAGCTGAAATATACGCTGCCAAGCCTGGTGGTGCCCATTCAGACGATGTCTTCCCGACAGACCTGTTCTTCACCTGAGGACGGCTGCTTGCGTTGTGGCCGAAACGTCGTGAGAATTATTTTATTATGTTTTATTTTTATTATTTTATTATTTCCCTTCTGCGTGACTTTACCGAAAGAACCAAGAAGATGAATCCCTGCAGTCACGAAAGCTTTAAATCGAAATTTAACCCCAGTTGCTGTTTGCTCTTCTTGTAAGTGGAGGCTGGTCGTGTCTCGCGGCGAGCTTGACCGCAATATCGGAAGATTGAGTTCACTCTTGGGGGGTGGCCAGCGGGACCCTCCACCCTAAATGCCTGTGACCCTCCCAGTGCCTCTCGTCTCATTCTTCTTCCGTCGTATGGTGGGGAGGAAGAGATGAGCCAAGCGTAGCTTGACACATCGGCCATCGGCCATCAGCCACAAGGTCCCCTTCTGTGAGCCACATTCAAGTGTCTCATCAGCACGAAGGCCGGTTGGCTGATGGGATGTATGATTTTTTTTTCAAGTTTTATGTGGAGGGATGGATACGTAAAGCAGCATTGTCCGCTTATTTGGTTATTGGGGACAGCTTTTAGATGGAAGGCATTCATGCACTGCCCTCTGCTGCCTCTAATGAGCACACACACAATGCAATCATACATACCAAAACGTGTTTGCTATGTACGTGTTTGTTCTGCGCGTGTTTGTTATGCGCGTTTGCTTTGTGCGTGTTTGCTACGTTCGTGTTTGCTACGCACGTTTGCTATGTGTGTGTTTGCTATGCGCGTTTGCTATGCGCGTGTTTGCTATGTGCGTGCATGCTATACGCACGTTTGCTATGTACGTGTTTGCTATACGCGTTTGCTATGCGCGTGTTTGCTATGCGTGCGCGTGTTTGCATGCACGTTTGCCATGTGCGTGTTTGCGATGTGCATGTGTTTGCTATGCGCGTTTGCTACGCGCGCGTTTGCTACGTACGTGTTAGTCGACGCCCTGGACACCCTTTGGGGCCGAGCCGTGGCCCAGCGGCAGCTCGCTGCTTTTTGCAGAGATTCACTGTCCGAATCCAGTGGCCACCGTGATTAACGCTGCGGGTGCAATAGCCGTTATTACAATAATAATAACAGCCATCCTTATTATTACAATCATAACAATAATAGCACTCCTGGACATCTTCTTCACCCGCAGTGGACATCACAGATCCCCGTGACCCTCATTCGCAAGAGGAGACCATCGCGTGCCTGCGTAAGGGTCACAGATTTCGCCATTTTAAAAAATTACGCCGCTAAATTACTCCATTGGGATGAACCACCCACCGGCAGACTCATGCCCCTGGCTCGCTCGATTCCTCGCCCAGTTGAACAGAATAAACTGAGACCCTTGCAAAACGAGGCATTTCCTCCCAGGATTATCCAGGAGAAATGTTCCCCGTCAGACGCTCGCAGCTTGCGCCACCTTTTTTCACCGCAGCCTGAAGGAGCTGCGGGCCCACCTGTGGAAGGAGGGCCTGCGGGGCATCCACTACCTCATCGTCAATGACAAGAGCTCCGCCTCGCTGGCGCGCTACGAGCGTCTGAAGGCCCAGGTGCCGCCCGCCATCCCCGTGCTGCAACACGCACCCAACGACACGGACGTGTGGAGCACGCTCGGCGGCACCAAGGACGACTTCTTCATCTACGACCGGTGAGCGAGCATGCCGGAGACACGGGGGGCCACGGGTGGGTGTATGGGGGGCATGGTAGGGCACAGAGAGCCACGGGGGGGGGCACAGAGAGATACAGGAGGGGGTCACTAAGAGACGGGGGGGCACACGGGATGCCATGGAGGGCACGGAGAGGCACGGTGGGGCATGGGGGATAGGGGCACGGGGATACGCAGGCCCAGTCCTCCGAGCCGCACGGGGTCACAAACCATTGATCCAGACTATGAAAAATAAGAATAATTTGACCATTTATGTCAATAAAAAGGTATATTCTTGGTTCTTTCGTTAAAGTTACGTAAATACAAAAAAAAAGTAAAAAACCCACTACGTTTCGGGTTTTTTTGCTTTTATTACTGTATTTTTGTTTTCTATTTACGTGACTTTACTGAAACAACCAAGAATATGAATTACAGCAGTCACGAAAGTTTTAAGTCTACAAATAAAATAGGTGTTAATATGCTCAAACATCAAATACTGTAGATACCTTTTGGAAGCATAAAACCTATTCCTATTTGTCATACTTTGATACTGGCAAAAAAGGTCCCATAGATATAACCAGAGCAGGCTGTGGAGCAAAGCAAACCGGGTCTATGCACCCGGCCAGACCTGGTCCATGGGTCAAGACTCAGACTATGGACCCAGGGCATGAGTCGACACCACATCATGTCCTTTTGCCCAGACTAGACCCAGACCCAGTCCAGCGAGATATTTTTCTGGTTAGCACATTGTACTGTAAACCTGGTAACCAGAGTTCAATTTCCGGCCATGGCTAACATCAGCAGCGAGTGACATCTCAACAGCACTGAACAAATTTGGTGAAGTATGGCCAAACAATCTTCATGACTGAAAGCCATGGGAAGGCCTTTATCTGGAAATGGATCGAGAATGGGTTGTGCATTAACATTACATTTTTGGAATAAATCAGGCCCAGTAAACTTGTGCCACCTCGGTATAAATATCTGTGGTGGCCTCTGCAGCAACCGGGTAATTGACACCTCTGGGATAGCTCCAGTAGCACAGACCAACCCCCCCCGGCATCGTTCTTAGTCAGCCTTAGTCTCGCATCACAACTCAGAAGCATCCTGAAATTAGGTTTCTCAAAACACCGGTTACCAGATCTCTGTGCAAATTAATTCCTTGCTTCTACCCCCGAAGACCAGACGTCAATCCCCAGACTGTCCACGTCCAACCCGGACAGGTGGCCAATACCCCAGGGTCACGCAGAGGCCATCGAGCTCGAGACCAGTGAAGCCGCCTTTTGGGTGATGTCGATGTTGTTGTTGTCGTGGCACGCGCAGATGTGGACGGCTCGTGGCCAAGGTGGGGCTGCCCTTGAGCATCCTGGCCTTCCCGTACGTGGAGGAGGCTGTGCGGCGCGCATACTATACACTGGATGTGTGCGGGCCATGCAACAAGACGATGAAGTACAACACGGTGCGTTTACGGCAGTATACACACTCACGTGGGGGCGAACCCGGCGACCCGAGTTCGATTCCCGCTCCCGACTAATAACAGCAGCGAAAATTTGAACCAAACTTGGGTTCTCAGCCTTTAATGAGTACCTGGTGCGGTGTGTAAACGTCGGCACTTTGGAGACAAAGGCGGCAGGGTGTGGTGCTCGTCAACCACCTCCTCGTGTGCCATTCCGGCCTTCATAGGTGCTCGCTTAACAGCACTTGTCCCTTCAATCTGTTACACGGGAGATCTTTGCTTTCGGGGGTAGGGGGGGTGGTGCTTTGAGAAGGCGACCCTTGGTTACTGTTGATGGATCCCGTCCCAACTTGACACCAAGTACGCACACATACCGTGCATGTGCGTGCCGTGCATAACCACATGCCTCTACCTGCAACTTAAGCACTGGAGATAAGCCCCAGACAACTCCAGCTTGAATTAAGCCCAGCTTAGTTTTAATGCATGGGCGTCTGAGACCAATATGATTCGTAACCGATCTTCGGGTCGAATCGCCGCACAAGCGAAATTGCATGTCGTAAACCCTCCTCCACCTGACATGACCATATCAATAACGCTGTTATGCGATGACCAAACGTGCCGGTTGCTGGTTGCCCCAGCAGCCCCAGCTGTGGCGTTGCTGGAGAGAGATTCCCAACGCAGTGCACACCGGGGTGCAGACGTGGCGCTCCGACCGACCGACGGCCGGCATCGTCAGGCAGTCTCTACAATTGCCAAAGTGTCCTCCAGTCTCAGGCCCTAAATTTGGTGGTGCAATTTCAACATAAAAAGCATCAATTATGAAGCCCTGGTTTTACCAACCGTAAATTGGAAAACATTTTAGTTCCGGCAGAATGAGCTTTTTGGAATGTTTTCCATAACCAATTATTGTATTACTTCTTTCTATTTTTTTTTTACCAGCTAAGGCCCACCGAGCTATATAGCTCTTTTTCACAAATGATAGCTCAACGAAGTGGCTTATCATGTGGAAATTTATAGCAGCAAAATACTCTCAACGCATGTCGATTCTAAATGGAGGAAAAAAACGAAGGACTCAAAATATACAGCAGGCGTCAGGGTTCAGATCGAACCCGCGTCCTCCTGTACACCAGGCGAGGTAGTTAACACCTCAACACCTGATCCCATTTCAACTTCACATGTCACCTTCATCTGATGAAGGTGGCCTGTAAAACAAACTCTACTGGGTTTTGCCCGATTACCTTTTTTTAAAGTGGTTAAATGTACCCAAAATACACCGCAAGACTGGGCAACATTGAACTCGCAATGTGCGGCTGGTAACCGCCGGCGCTGCCGGTGCTGGATTTTTCTCTTGCGCTGCTCCGCAGACGGTGAATGGCAGCGCGCCATGGGAGGAGGATCTGGAAGCAGCACAGAACGGCAAGGCGGCGGAAGTGCCCACCGCAGCCCCACTACCGCTGGGTGGCACGCGGGTGCTGCTGCTGCCCAACCTGCAGGGTCAACGCTCAAACTCCAAGCAGCAGCAGCAGCACGGCCAGCATCACCACCACGTGCCGGATGAAGAACCAGATCCGGATAAATCAATTCTGGATTAGCACTTAGCGATTCACTCACCGGCTCACTCACAAACTCACAAGCTTACTCTCATACCCCACCCACTAATTCGCTGACCGATGCATTAAATTAGCCATCTCTCTCACTCGTTAAACTTAGCAAACATCAACCTACTAGTAGACTCACACAAGTTAATGAACTCACTCACACCCACCGATTCATAGACTTACCCACTAATTGACTGAGCCTTTCACTCATCGACTCACTCCCTTGCCAACCAATTCACAACTCTCACCGACTTACCCACTCATTCGCTTCTGACATTAGTTTTTAGTCTCCACCTGATTCTGGGACTCTTTAAGACCTTGAAACCACAAGGCCCCAACGGTAAAATGCAAGGCAGGGTTGATTGAGACGAGAAGCGGGTGTATGAACGCACCTATTCTGCAGTGGATCCGCGTTGAGTTTTAATGCGCAGGTTCAAACACATACATAAACTCTTAATGCCACATCCAAGCCGCACCTTGCGCAATCATGGACAACATAGAACTGTGACGAGCAGGGACACGCGCGCGTACATGGCGTGTCCCCGATGTTTTTGTGCTAACCCAGGGTGTAGGGACCAGCGGTGCGCCATCGCAGGTGATGGTCGGCAGCTGCGTTGAAGTGGCTTCGCAAAAAACGGTGTTCTGGTGTTCTCACGGGGTCGACCGAGGAACGCTCGGGTCGCCCAGTTCCTCCCAGCTTGTTGCTTCGATGACGACTGCAGCCAAACCCAGTCTCCTGGGGGCTGCAGCCTGAAGCTTGCAAAGGCAACTTGTTTCGGGGGAAGGGCAGCCGACACCCACATCTACCGGCGAGCCCTCTGCGCTTCGCGTGCCGTGTTCATGAAGGGGCTTGTGGGTAAAAATCCACCACTCGCCCAGAGGCAGCCACAGTTGCATCCACGGGGATCGCGCGGGGCGAGGCAGAGGAGAAAGCGGTGTCCGAGAGTGACGCTTGTTAATCCCCGGGTGAGATGAAAGCCCCCGTGCAAATAAAGCTACCGCGAATTAACAAGGCCTCGCGTCCCCATTACAATGGCATCGCAGCGCACGTCACATACGATGGCCGCTCTGGCTGCACAGCTAGCGCAGCGAGTAGAGTCCACCACCTTTTCCACCGTCGACCAAAGCCTACCAAGATATCTCAGTCAGCCTAAGCCTGTCAAAACTGTGCACTATACCGTCGTGAAGCTTTACACAGAGTAATGGTACCAGATCTCTGTGCGAATCAATTACTGCCACCCAAACAAAGGCGCACATTCCCGCACTGGGTCGAATGCGGACAGGTGGCAACCGTGGAAGGTGTGTGTAATCGGAGTGTGGGAGTCGATGAGTGGGCGCGTGAATGGGCGAGTGAACGAGTGACTGGGTGCATGTGTAACGAGTTCCGGAGACACTTGTAGAGGTAACTTCTTTATTACAATACAACACTCCAACAGTACTCCAACAGCCCAACACTCCCAACTCTCCAACACTCCTGATACTCTGTTACAGCCTAGGTACACAGCCTAGGTACACAGCCTAGATACTCTACTCTGGCTACGCTCTGGAACTCGCCCTCACAAGGTCGTAGAGTCGGGAGTTCCAGAGTCCCACCACTGGCTCTCACAGCGTCCCAGGGTCCTCCGATGGCTGGTCTTGGGTCTTGGGTCTTGAGCTACGACTGGCCCTGATCGTCCAGGGAGCTCCGCTTTTATGCCCAGTCCCCAACGAGGGGTGGGGCCGTGTGCGCCCCCAGATATCCCACAGAGCACACACAGCCCCCCCCTTTGGCGGCGCCAAGGGGATTAAGCGCCTGGGAACTCAACGCCTGACGCCAAGAGGCTTAAGCGTCTGACCCACCCAGGGTCCCAGAGCCCCCAGCAGCTCCTCCCTTATGTCACTACAATACCCCCCTCTATGTAGCCTCCAGCCGACCCGGCTGTCAAAAAAAATACAATTGTCCAATAAATTATTTGTTAACCATCAGAATGAGTGTGTGACAAAACAAGAAAAAAAAATTAGAAGAAAGCGCCTCTCCCCCTCCTGTGGTCACGCGTATATAAAAAAAAACTCCAGGCCACCGATGCAGAACAACACTGTATAAACACATATATGCAGGATGAACGCACAACCCCAATCGCCTACTATACATGATGGCAAGGTGAGTGGCGTCGCGTTGGGACGAGAGTTCGTGGGCGGGATCATGAAAATCGTTTGAGTTTTGAGCGAGTCCATCAGTCGCGACGGAGGCGGGAGGGGACCGACGACCCGCTGTTGCGCTTGTGTCCTGGGTCGCTGATCCCACGGGCAAGCTTGTTCCCGCTGGGTCGGCCGTGGCGGGTTTCATTCCCAAGGCACCTGAGGGCGGGACAGCGGGACCTGCCCGAGAGTTAGAAGCAGCATCATCGCGGCGTGGCTCGTCAGACATGTCGCGCTCTCGGCCCCGGAGAAGTGAAGGAGGTGTGTAGGGTTGAATGTAAGGTTTTAGACGTGACGGGTGCACGAACCAACGTCGCTTGCCATGCTGGATCCTGACACACTGCGGGCTGAGAACGCGAATAATAACAACCGGGCCTCTCCAAGGCTTAAGCAGTTTTGAGGAAGTAGCCAATGGTACCTGCGGACAGTGGAGCCAGGCGCGGTCCCCTTCTACCCAAACGTGGCGGGATGTGCGGAGATTTCGCAACTGCTCGTTGGCAAGCTGACGGGCTTCTGAGTTATTTTGAGCAGCCTTCCGGGCATCCATGAGATGACGCACATTAGCATGGATGTGGTCGGCAATCTTAGCCTTAGGTGCGGGCTGTTTAATGTGCAATTGTACGTCGATTGGGGGGCAAAACTCCCTACCATACATAAGATAGAATGGCGAGTACCCCGTGGCAGCATGGGGCGCCATTCTATAGGCGGCCAAGACACCAGGTATGTGGAGATCCCAATCAGTCTGTGACTCAGACACCTGGTGGCTTAGCATGGAGGTAAGTGTCGTATGTAATCGCTCGACCATACCGTCAGTCTGGGGGTGATATGGTGAGGTGCGAATGTTGTGTGTCCCTAGCAGGTTGCACACATTCCGCAACAGGGTGGAAGAGAAATTTTTCCCTTGGTTGGTCAGCAGGCGTTCGGGAGCACCCTTATCCAGGACGTAGCCCTAGAAAAAGGCCTCCTTAATGGCTGCTGCAGACTGGTTGGGGAGTGGCCAGGCCATGGCCCATCGGGTAAAATATTCGACCCCAACCAAAAGGTACTTACTACCCCAAGGAGTAGCGGGAAACGGACCCAAAATATCCAATGTGACGATCTCATTGACCCGGGAAACCTTAATGGATTGGAGCGGCGGGCAGGACGGCCTAGCAGGTGGTTTCCGCCGTGCACATTCTGTGCAACCTTGCACAAGGTCAGCCACATCATTTGCCATGCCCGGCCAGAAAAATTCCAATTGGATTTTAGCTAGTGTTTTCTGAACACCCAAGTGCAAGAGGCGACTGTGGGTTTCCCACACAAGTCGCCCCCGCAGGGAGGTGGGCACCACCAACGTGTGGGATTGGGACCCCCCATCCCAATGCATGAGGACGCCTTCCCGGATGACATATGATACGGGGCCCCCCTGCCCCCTGTGATCCTCGGCATCCCTAGCGCGGCGTCTCAATTTGAGGAGGGAGACGTCTTCCATCTGAAGACGTCCCCAGTCGTCCAACCCGAGGCCCAGGAATGCGTCCTGCGGAACTTGTGTGGAGGGAGCCCCGTGGTCCCCGACCCCATCCCTGGCCGCGGCCGCAAGGGATGGGGGCGGTACCCCGTCAGGCTGCCTACAACGCCCCGCACCCAAAAAAACAAGCACAGCGCCCATTGTTTGGCAGTCGCGACAACCCATCAGCGTTCCCGTGTTGAATCCCCGTGCGGTAAATGACAGTGAACGCAAAGTCCTGGAGGATCTCGAGCCAACGCGAGAACTGTCCAGATGGTTGGTCCACTCGCGAGGCGTATTGTAGCGCCGCGTGGTCGGAGCGTACTGTGAAATGCCTGCCATACACGTATGGTCTGTACTGCTTTATGAAAAAAACGATAGCAAGCAATTCGCGGCGCGTCACGCAGTAACGTTGCTCCGCGGGCGACACCACCCTGCTGCCATAGGCGACGACGCGCTCTGCTCCACTTCTGCCGATTTGTCACCATTACAGCATGCTAAATTACGCACGCTGCTGAGCGATTTCGCCGACGTTTTCAGTCAAAGCAAATTCGACATTGGCTGCACTAAATTGCTAAACAACCACATCAACACGGGTGATGCCGCTCCAATTCGTCAAAACCCATTCCGGTTGAGCCCGGCCGAAAAGGAAAATGTAATGGGTTCCGGAGACACTTGTAGAGGTAACTTCTTTATTACAATACAACACTCCAACAGTACTCCAACAGTCCAACACTCCAACTCTCCAACACTCCTGATACTCTGTTACAGCCTAGGTACACAGCCTAGGTACACAGCCTAGATACTCTACTCTGGCTACGCTCTGGAACTCGCCCTCACAAGGTCGTAGAGTCGGGAGGTCCAGAGTCCCACCACTGGCTCTCACAGCGTCCCAGGGTCCTCCGATGGCTGGTCTTGGGTCTTGAGTCTTGAGCTACGACTGGCCCTGATCGTCCAGGGAGCTCCGCTTTTATGCCCAGTCCCCAACGAGGGGTGGGGCCGTGTGCGCCCCCAGATATCCCACAGAGCACACACAGCCCACCCCTTTGGCGGCGCCAAGGGGATTAAGCGCCTGGGAACTCAACGCCTGACGCCAAGAGGCTTAAGTGTCTGACCCACCCAGGGTCCCAGAGCCCCCAGCAGCCCCTCCCTTCTTATGTCACTACACATGAGAGAGATGGGGTTGCCACTTTTCCCCACAGGCATTTCTCAGTCGGCCTCGGTCTGTTATCCTGCCATATAATTCAGTGCAATACCGGTACCAGATCTCAGTGCACATCGAGTCCTGCCACCCAACCCAGATGTCAATTCCCAGACAGGCGGCAACTGGACTCGCGAGCGCCCACGTTCCAGAGGGGTGGCGCCGCTGCCTTGTGGGAGAAACCGCAGGGCGTAAGGGGGGATTCGACTCCTAACCGATTCACCGAACCTACGCTCACTCGCCGCTCGGCACACAACTCCGCAACACTGGCACTCTGTGCTCTCCATAACACACATGCTGAGAAGTCTCAAACACACGCCTGGAACTGTATAAGACGGATGACTAGTTTCAACATGCACACCTTGTACTCTGGAACACAAAGTCTCAACATCTTGCACTGCACGGGACTCACATAAGCTTGCTCGATTCTTCATAGGACACCAATCCAAAATAATAATTTTTATTTTACCAGGTAAGGCCCTCTGAGCTATAACGCTCTTTTTCAGAAGCGATATCATGTGAAAATGTATAGCAGCCAAATACTCGAAATGCGTGATGTTAATTCCAAATGTGGATCGAAAAAACCGGAAGACCCGCAGAAAAATCCACGCGACAATGGAGAGATGCAAACTCCAAATATACATTCATCATACTCTTTGGTTCTTTCGGTAAAGTCACGTAGGTATAAAATAAAATAAATCACGACATTTCGATCGCAACACAAGCGGGTGTCATCAGGTGGAACAGATACAGCAGGAGAACTGCTGACATAGGAGAAAGAGCTGCTGCAACAAGAGTTTATATCGTATTTTGGTGGGCTCAACCCAAGGGTAAGTGGGCGGAGCTAGGCCTCATCTACACACACAGCGTTCTTACAACGCACCTATCTCGGCCTCGCTGTGCGCTGCGTTGCACCGCTAGTCGAGTAGATAACCTTGCGTTCAATAAACCCTCGGAGCCAGGATGAACGTCCAACTCCAATCGTCATTTATTGATTGTAACAAGGTAATACTGGTGAGAAAACACAGATACAGCATCTGTTATAATCCGGAAACACTAACACAATGAACACCACAGCATCAGAACATTGTCTTAGATAACAATAGATCCTGGACGGACCAGGCCCCTACATTACCACTGAACAGCTAGACAAGAGCACAAGCCGGTGCGTTGCATACAGGCACATCGTGTATTCATCCCACTGCACCCCAAATGTACAGCATTACACATCACACTAAACTGTGGATGAGATACTTCGTCATCTTTACTCTCAGGATCGCAACATAGGCGCAAGTTTGACTCGACCTACTAAATCACAAGTAACATCCACAATAAGGAAAGTCGCAGGCTTCGTTACTAACTAGGCCTCGTATTTACTACAACAACTTAACGGCACCATAAAGGCATTTACATCACTATACCGGTCATTCCAACATTACAACAACATTGCCAATATTATAGGAATATAAACAAACTTACAGACAATGCTTCTTAAGCTCCCACAATGGACAAGTGCGGCTGTGGTCTCACTAAGATGCGATGCGTGCCGCCATCTTGAATTATCCATAAGATGGCAGATGCCCGCGTGGTTCACTGAAAATCTAACATCGTCACTTCCTGGTCACGTGACCAAAATTAGCAACAAAAACAGGACCTTCCCGTATACATACGCTCCACATCTGCTGTGAGGCAAGACACTCCCCTTCTGGTATCTAGGAGATACCACCATTTATTTCCTATCTCATAAACAAGTGTATAACAACTTCAACGGGTCAACTTATTTGTCCATATCTTTGCGAGAGAGAAGTAGTACTATCTCGACTATGGGCCCGATGAAAGTTCTTGTGACACCTTGCTTCGCAATCATAACCTCGACCTTTCGAACTTTTCCATCGGCACTTGGAATCGACTTGAGGATGCGGCCCGTTGGCCACTCATTCTGTTTGGCTTGGTTGTCCTTCAGTAGGACGAGGTCGCCTTCTTGGATGTCTGGTCTGTTAGACTGCCACTTGTTGCGCACTTGGAGTGTTGTAAGGTACTCGTTTTTCCAGCGACGCCAGAACGTGTTCGCGAAGCTCTGCACTTGTCTCCATTGACGTCTGTAGAGGTCTGCAGTGCTGGCCTCCTTGGTAGGTGCTGTGAGCACATCAGTCTTCTGGGTAAGAAGTGTAGAATAAGATGAATGGTGACTCCGGGTCGGTTGAGACGGGGATCAGGGGTCTTGAGTTAATTATGGCTGAGACCTCGGCCATGAGAGTGGTCAAGACCTCGTGAGAGAGCCGTGTGGACCCGGCATCACATAGCATGGAGTCGAGAATGCGTCGAGCAATCCCGATCATGCGTTCCCAGGCTCCACCCATATGCGAAGAGTGGGGAGGATTGAAAATCCATGTGCAGTCTTGGTCACTAAGGTATTTCCTGACAGAATCATCTTCGACATTCTCTGTATTGATCTTAAGCTCTTTACATGCTCCTATGAAATTAGTTCCACAATCAGAACGAAGTTGCTTGGCTGGCCATCTGATGGCGAAGAATTTCCGGAGTGCATTTATAAAGCTCGAAGAGGCCATGGACTCGATGACTTCGATGTGCACTGCTCGTGTACTCATACAGGTGAACAGCACTTCCCAACGTTTGCTGTTCGCGAGCCCTCCTCTGGTGCGGCGGGAGATGACTGTCCATGGTCCGAACACGTCGATCCCTACAGAGGTGAAGGGAAGTTCCACACTGAGTCGATCGGCTGGGAGGTCTGCCATTTTCTGTTCTTCCTGTTTTCCACGTAGCTTACGACACCGGATACACTTGTGGATTGTGCTGGCGATGCACCTCTTTGCTCCAACGATCCACAGCCCTGCAGATCGGATTGCTCCTTCTGTGAAGTGGCGACCTTGGTGCTTGACCTTCTCGTGGTAGTGGCACACAAGTAAGATTGCGATGTGGCTCTGGCTTGGGATTATGAGGGGGTTTCGTTCATTCTCATCTAATTTTGCATTCCCTAGCCGACCACTGATCCTGAGCAAGTCGTCTTTGTCCATCCTGGGGTTTAGCTTCCTGAGGGTGCTGACCCTAGGAAGGTCTTCTCCCCTGTTGATGGCCTTGATCTCACTTGCATAAGCTGCCTGTTGCACACAGCAGAAGATTGATTTCCTTGCTCTGGAAAGCTCGTCTTCAGTGCGTGGCACTGTGCAGTGATGCCATCCATTGCAGCTACCAGTGGTGCCTCTCATCGGGCGATGGAAGCAGTCTGCGATATGTGTTAAATGTGCTATCGCTCGCACGAGCGTCGTCCATTTCGAGAAATGTTCAAAATGGTGTGGACTAAGTGGACTTCTTGATCGCACATTTGTTACGAAAGTTGTCACTTGAGGACGAATCTCCTTGTCGGACTCGGGCTCTATGAGTCCAAAGGTCTCCTTGGTAGTACATGGGCCACCGTCACGTCGTAACAGGAACGCTGGACCCGTCAGCCAGATGGTTTGATTCAGCAGAGATGCAGGGACAGACCTAGTTGCGAGATCTGCTGGATTCTGGTCAGTTGGAACGTAATTCCATTGCTCCGGCTGCGTCAATCTCCTGATGCGTTCCACCCAGTTGCTGATGTAGGTGTAGAACCTTCTGGTTTGGTTGTTTATGTAGCCTAGTACGACCTTACTGTCCATGTAGAACTTGACCGCATCCAGTTTGATGTCCAATTCGTCTAAGATCAGTTCCGCCACCTCTGTAGCAAGAACGGCTCCACACAGCTCAAGCCTTGGGATGGTATGTTCCGGTTGTGGGGCCTTGCCGTGGAACTCCTTCCAGGATTCCCACTCGGACGACAGCTCCGAGTCGAGGAACGGAGAGGCCACGGTCACAGCGACCACCGCCACGACCACCAGCAGAGCGACGAGCAGCGGCTTCGTCTTAGTCTTCTTCCCGTCAGTCAGGGCTGGCTTGGAGAAACGTGGAGGAACAAACTCCAGCGAAGACGGTGGATGTACAAGCAAAGTCATAGTGGTTTCTTCGTAAGTCTGCACGGTACAGCCTTGACTTCTATCGCCGAGTTTCTCTTTCAGCGTGAAGTTGTTGGGGCACGGTTTTGAAGAGCGACGTGCGTCCATTCACGAGCACACTCGTTCTTAATGTGCTAATGTGGTCTGGTTTGTGTGTTCCATCGAGACAAACGTCATCTACGATTACCCATCCTAGGTCGAGTCTCTGGGCGTAGGGAGCGTCGTGAGGTCCATTGCGTTGGTCGCGAACCTTGTGGACTCTCAGCATGTCCCTGCCGAGCAGAAGTAAAATCTGTGCCGTGTGATCCAATGGCGGGATGAACTCTGCTATGGGTTTCAGGTGTGGGTGGTGACGTGCAACTTCGGGCGTGGGAATCTCACTCCTGTCGTCCGGTATCTCATTGCACTCTGTCACCGTAGGAAGGGCTAGCTTCATGGTGCTATCTATGGTTTCCACCATGAGGCCGCTTGCTCTTCTTCCCGCTGTCTCCATCGGTCCTGAGCATGTTCTGAGCGTGTATGGAAAGGAATTCCCACCTACACTTAGCTGATCAAAGAACTCTGACCTTGCCAAAGACCTGTTGCTCTGGTCGTCCATTATGGCGTACATCCTTACTGCCCTTTAGGATGTCCTTTGGGATAGACTCGGAAGAGACATATCTTTGAGCAATATCTTCATTTGAAGCCTTCTCCACAGACTTCTGTGCATTTGGTTGTGATTGACGAAGTGAGTGCAGCGGTCTCACCTTGCTCCCCGCCGTGCTCTGCTTCGGGATCGGAAGCCTTAGTGCCACTGGGTTTGGAGTAAAATGTGTGCAGAGCAGTTGCGTGATTGTCGCTGCCACATTCCTCGCACTTGATATCTGCCTTGCAATTCCTTGCAAGGTGGTTTGTAGAAGCACAGCATTTGAAGCACACTCCAAATTGTTTCAGCATGTTCTTCCAGCTCTTCCAATGGCTTCCTCCTGAACTCACGGCATTTCTGGAGGGAGTAAGGTTTATCATGCAATGGGCATTGCTTCTCTGGATCCTCTATCTTTTTCTTTGTGGTGGTTGCCTGGACGGAGTTTGCGAATGTCGTAGGAGAGACCTCAGTCTTGTGTACGGAAATTGGCACTCTCGCTGTTCCTCGTTTCGCCATTGCTCTTTCCATTTTTGGGAGATCTGGACTGTAAATCCCCGTGGTGCCAAACATGAAACTCGGGTCATTTCTAGTCTTAGCCAGGTTTCGGATAAACTTTGAGAAGAAAGAGAATGGGGGGAATGCAACCTGATGCTCTGACTTGTATCTTGAACCTGCTGTTCTCCATTTTTCCTGCACGTCAAATGGCAATTTCTCTATGATGGGGTTCACGCCATGGTAGGTATTCAAGAAAATGAGACCTGGTAAGTAGGGATCAGCCTGGGCTGATTCAAGCTCCATCAAAAGATCTCCAAGCTCTCATAACCTATTATTGTCCCTACCAGAGATTTTTGGAAAGTTCTGCAACTTCTTGAAGATAGCCTTCTCAATAGTTTCTGGGCTACCATAGCACTCCTCGAGCCTCTCCCACACCGCATGCAGGCTTGAGGTGGGGTCGTCAATGTTTGCTGACCGGATCCTCTTTGCGTACTCTGCAGATTCATTTCCTAACCATTTCACCAACAGGTCGAGTTCTTCTCTTGCAGAGATGTCTGCATTTCGGATTGCATTCCTGAAGGTAGATCTCCAGGCTCGATAGTTCTCAGAGTGGTCATCAAACTTAACGAGTCCTGTGTTGATTAGTTCGCGGTGAGCCAGGTACCTAGCAAAGTCCCCTAGTCCTGCTGATCCAGAGTGTGTCCATACTGGCGCTTGTGAGGTGGCATTATTGGCTGTATTGCCTTGCATGCCGTCATTCGCGATAGCGTTGGACTGTGGGCCCAAAGGGTTTCGATCACGTTGGTTGGATCCCCTTATGTGACTGTCTGGAATGTGGGTCTGACTTGGTGCATCCACGTCTGACCCCACGTGCGCGACGCTGAGTCGGCGACTAACTCTCAGGGCAGGATATGCATTTCCACCATTCCCGTAGTCAGCATTCATGTTCATTCGGTGTGGAGATGGCGAAGCCTGAACGTCCACCCTTTGTTCAGTATGGTTTGGTGGAGGAGCATTGATGCATTGTTCAGACCAGTCCAAAATATTTTTTCTGGTGAGTTGATCACGGATCATTGACAGGTATCTGCGTGCCAAACTCACTCCAACTCTCTTCCTTATCCAGGTTGGCTGCTGCTTCGAGCACCTCTGCCTGGGCCCTTGCAGCAGCTGCTTCCCTTTTGAGTTGTAGGGTGCTTAACTTAGCATCCAGCTCACTTTTCTTCCGTGTGGCAGTAGCCACTAATATACTCTCTTGCTCTTCAAGCTCTGCTTTCTTCCGTGCGGCAGTAGCTGCTAATGTACTCTCTTCTTCTTGTATGCGAGCCTTTTCAATTAGCATGGCTTCCTCTTCAGCCATGTAGGCAATACGGGCGTTTGCTGCTTCTGCTGCTGCGCGTGCCTGCGCTGCTGCCATACTAGTAGATGATGTCTTTGAGTGTGCTGAGGCTTTAGATCTTGTGGTGGACCTGAATTAGACAGTGCTGAGATCCTGTCTCTCTTAAGCCCTCCACACGGTCCATTGCATCTTGTATCACTGCCTGCACATTTTCATCGAGTAGTTCAAGAAAGTGCTCTTGCATACGCACTCCCTCAATGCCCTCATCTGTTTTCACCTTCATCAGGAGGGAGATGTATTTATTTGCCAGGAGCTTGTAGCTTGAGCTGCTCACCTTCACTCGCTGGATGGCCCGCTGAATTGAGGCCACTGTGTCTGATGCGTTTGAAGCTTCAGATAAATCTGCTTCAACTTGGTCCCATGCCCGTTGTATCCTGGCATCAAGGTCCTGTTTCTCAGCATCATAGCTTTCCAAGGCCCTTTGTGTCAACCTGACCTCCCTCTGGGGCCTTGAACACCCTTGGTCCTCTTGAGGCAGGATGGGAGGTCCTGGATTGCTTAAATCACCTTCTTCAGCATCTCTCCCTGCTGAACTGTGGCTTTCCATGCTGCGATGCTTGCAGCACGATTTTAATGTAGACTCGTTGCAGAGCTCCTTGCTTGCTGCAGGCTGACTGCAGGGCTGGCTGCAGAGCTGGCTGCAGAGCTGACTGCAGAGTTGACTGCAGGGCTGACTGCAGGGCTGGCTGCAGAGCTAGCTGCAGAGCTGACTGCAGAGTTGACTGCAGGGCTGGCTGGAAGCTTCAAAAAGACTGTCTTTTTACTGCTGCAGGGCTGGCTGCAGAGCTGGCTGCAGAGCTGGCTGCAGAGCTGGCTGGAAGCTTCAAGAAGACTGTCTTTTTACTGCTGCAGGGCTGGCTGCAGCACTGGTTGGGAGCTTCAAGAAGAGTGTCTTTTTACTATCTCGGCCTCGCTGTGCGCTGCGTTGCACCGCTAGTCTAGTAGATAACCTTGCGTTCAATAAACCCTCGGAGCCAGGATGAACGTCCAACTCCAATCGTCATTTATTGATTGTAACAAGGCAAAACTGGTGAGAAAACACAGATACAGCATCTGTTATAATCCGGAAACACCAACACAATGAACACCACAGCATCAGAACATTGTCTTAGATAACAATAGATCCTGGACGGACCAGGCCCCTACATTACCACTGAACAGCTAGACAAGAGCACAAACCGGTGCGTTGCATACAGGGACATCGTGTATTCATCCCACTGCACCCCAAATGTACAGCATTACACATAACACTAAACTGTGGATGGGATACTTCGTCATCTTTACTCTCAGGATCGCAACATAGGCACAAGTCTGACTCGACCTACTAAATCACAAGTAACATCCACAATAAGGAAAGTCGCAGGCTTCGTTACTAACTAGGCCTCGTATTTACTACAACAACTTAACGGCACCATAAAGGCATTTACATCACTATACCGGTCATTCCAACATTACAACAACATTGCCAATATTATAGGAATATAAACAAACTTACAGACAATGCTTCTTAAGCTCCCACAATGGACAAGTGCGGCTGTGGTCTCACTAAGATGCGATGCGTGCCGACATCTTGAATTATCCGTAAGATGGCAGATGCCCGCGTAGTTCACTGAAAATCTAACATCGTCACTTCCTGGTCACTTGACCAAAATTAGAAACAAAAAACAGGAACGTCCTGTATACATACGCTCCACATCTGCCGTGAGGCAAGACAACACCCCTTGTAAAGCAGGCCTCGTCTACACACACATACATGCATCATGGTCGCCATCGAACCCACGACCTCCTGCATACCAGACGAGGTGGTTACAATCCCACCGCCGCGGGTGGGTGGGGTGCTGACTGCTGCCGTAATGCTCCGCGACCAATGGGGAGAGGAGGGTGCGAGGTGGGGGGTGGATCGGCCACTGAACGGCATGTCATCGCTTAAGAACAGTGAGGCTCTTATAATTACGAAAATACAGCCACACACCTGCTGGGACTTTGCCAGGGAACACTTGAGCACACACCCCTTGTAAAAGCAGGCCTCGTCTACACACACCCAGGTCTAAGAACACACACCTTGTACTCGATAACATGCAGGCCTCATCTACAACATGCACACCGAGTACTCTAGTCCTGTGCTTCTCAACCGGTGTGCTGTGGCACCTTCATAGGTGTGCCGCGCTATATTCGGTGGCTAGCAGGAAGTACCCGGCATTGCCCGGGGGAAAAATATATTTCAAAACTTCTCAAAACTTAAAAATTATCATACATATGTAGTGAGTCCAACTGAGTCGCAGACGTTGTCTTGGGAGCAACACTATTTATTCAGTAACTCAACACAACATAACAACCTACACTTGGGTGTTGAATGCTCATCTAGCCACGCAACGGCAGAACTAGACACGGTTCGCTATCCCACCCCGAACCACAAGCTGGGTCCCGGACCGCGTAGCTAGAGGCTTCTTTTACCCGATGTGGATCTTCATCACCAGCAACACGAAGAACCCCGAGCCCCTCACGGGGCCCCCGTTATATCGGCCCGGGCTGGGGCTGGTTCCGCCCCTCGCCCCGGCCACCTTCGAGATCTCTCCAGCTCTTTCCCGAAGGCTCCCGAGAGCTCTTTTATACCACGTGACCGCCCAGCGGCCCCCGTCCACCGGTGGCCCCCCTCCAATATCATCCGGTTATGTGTCGGCAGGTCAACCAGCGTATCATGCCCCAACGTAACCCTTGCTGGCTGACGCTCCCTCTCGCTCCCTCACCGGGAGTCTGCATCGCACACTGTACGTGGTGTCTCCGCGCTGACCAGCGCTCACCCAAGCCCCGCTAGAGCTGGTACTACTGTAGAGGAGTAAAATGGGGACGTGACGTCAGGTGTGCCGTTCAGTGCAAACTTCTCTACACTACGCCCAGTAAGCGGGCTACACATAATGCCAAGTTGCCAACACATTATCGGCCGTAGCTTCGTAAGTCTGGCAGCACACAGTGACATTCACAGTCACTACAGTAGTAACTGCACACATTGGGGTGAGAGGGGGAGAAGAGGACATCACACTTTGAAGAATTACCTCAGCGTTGTATGTCTTTTTTTTGTGTATTAAAGCGAATGATATTTTTTCCCCACCCCCACCGATTGAGCGTGTGCGTTGCTATGGGAACCACGACGTTTCGTGCATGCGATGATGCGTGCTTTGGCGCGCGCTCACCGTAGTAATATAATCATTTATAGCAGGGGTCGGGAACCTTTTTGACTGGGAGAGCCATAAAAGCCAAATATTTCTCAATATATTTCATTGAGAGCCATATAGTATTTTTAACGTATAATAAATTAAATATGTCTTACTTTTAATGCGACTTCTGGTGCTGCATGGTTTTGCTGATGGCCTTGTAGTCTGGTTCATACGTGGTGAGGTTGAGCTTCATGCAGGCGTTGAGGCTTCCATCAGTTAAACGTGAGCGTAGGTTGGTCTTAATGTTCCTCATATGCGAGAATGACTGCTTACATGCATATGTAGAGCCAAACATGGTCAATACGGCAATACTCACACGCTGCATTGTGTGGTATGTCACAGGAAGCTCGTTCCAAGTTTTAAGAATCAGCTGGTCTTCAGGTTGAAGATTTTTCATTTCTGTCCACTTGTGTTCCCTCGCCAGCTCTGCTCGCTGTCGCGCAAGACTTTCCAACTCTCGATTAAGTGACTTGAACTTACTCATCCACATGTCTGATGCCTTCAGGTCAGCAACTTCCAGCTCAAAATCTCCGATAGAGACCCCGGGGATGCATGTCAGGTCGACTTTGTCCACTGCACACTCATGTGGATGAGTGATGAACTTGAAAAGACCAGTGCGCGCACGAAATTCTCCAAAACGTGCTTTGAATGACTGCAGGAGATTGGACGTAAAGCCAGCTAGCTGCTGGAGATCCAGATGTTGAGTGGAGTCACTTGCTAAGCATGCATCTCTAAATTGTCGCAGTCTTTCAAAGTGCAGAAGACGACCTGTTTCAATGTCCCTGAGAAAGACTTCCAACTTGCTTTCAAATGCAAATACTGCTTGTTGAAGGGATGCGATTGTATTTCCAATACCTTGCATTTTCACATTGAGCTGGTTCAGATGGCCAGTTATGTCCACGAGATAGTGAAATTGCAGGAGCCAGTCAGTGTTGTCTAGTTCAGGATGCTTGACGCCTTTCATTTCAAGAAAAGTCCGGATTTCACTCAGGCAAGCTGCAAAACGGCTGAGCACCTTCCCCCTTGACAACCAACGCACTCACATCTGCTGCTGTGTCCTCACCGAACTCTAAACAGATTTTATTTAAAGCTAGCCTATCACTAATCTCGGAGAGAATAAGGTTACTCCGATCTGAACTCGATAATTTAGACAAGACTCTCTTACAAACTAATTTAATGTTAACACAAAAAATGTCACCTTCCGATTGGAACCACGTTGATAACATGACTTCTGCTTCTGCTGACTCAATGTCAGCCAAATGCAAAGCTAACCTGATCTCTAAATTCAACCTCCTATCTAAGAAGAAACCAGAGCCACACATCACAAAGCTGGATGTTAACAAGACCGGTATTAATCAGAGTAACATCCCAATTTCTGACAATCTAAAAACGGTACTGGCCAAAGGACTAAATTTCGCCGTCACCCCTAAATATATACCAGTAGAGGATGTGATTTCTCAGATTGATGTAGCCCTCAGAGGCATAGGACACATCCATGCGGATGTAGCAAGAGCTGAAATAGCCACTATTCTTAAGAATGCTAAGAAACCCACTAGTAACATCAGCAAAAAGGAACGCTCTGAACTCGCGGACCTAAAAAAGAGAGATGATATAGTCATCCTCTCGGCAGACAAGGGCAATGCCACGGTCATCATGGATAAAGATTCATACAACAACAAAATCCTGGACCTACTTAATGATGGGAGTTACTCCAAAATTAAAAACAATCCCACTAAAAGCCTAACGACAAAAACCAACAGAATCATCACGAGTTCGACTTCCCTAATCGAACCAAGCAAACGTCCCTCTCTAAAACCATCTGCGGCAAGACTTCCCAGACTCTATGGTCTTCCCAAGATCCATAAAGAAGGCACCCCGCTACGACCCATCGTGTCGACGATAAACTCTCCTACCTACAAACTAGCCCGGTTTCTATCAGATACTTTGCTTCCCTTCACAGGCAAGACCTCTTCGGCAGTACTCAACTCAACCCAATTAGTCTCTATGGTTAAGGGCATGGTACTATCTCTTGATGACATCCTCATCAGTTTTGATGTAGTATCTCTGTTTACCAAAGTCCCAGTACCGGACACCCTAACAATAATTGAGGACTTGGTCCAACATGGATTGAATTCTGATGTACCTGCACTGGTTAGGCATTGCCTCACCAACACCTATTTTACCTGGAATGGCACCTTCTACAAACAGAATGAGGGTACCCCTATGGGCTCCCCCTTGTCACCAGTGATAGCCAACATGTTCATGGAAAAGTTTGAATCAGACGCCATCCAGACATCCACCCTGCATCCTTCCCTGTGGAAGAGGTATGTGGATGACACTTTCGTCATTTGGCCACATGGCCTCCCAGCATTGAACCACTTCTTGGATCACATCAATTCCAGACACCCATCCATCAGATTCACCATGGAAGTGGAGAAAGATGGTAAACTACCATTCTTGGATATTCTGTTTGAGAGGAGACCTGACGGATCCTTGGGACATTCTGTCTACAGGAAAGCCACCTACACAGATTCCTACTTGAAACCGGATTCCCACCACCACCCATCTCAAAAGAATTCTCTCATCAAAACGCTATACCACAGAGCTCATGGCATTTCTGACCAACACCACCTGGCCGGTGAATTAAGACATGTACATCGGGCCCTCAAGATGAACGGATACTCTGACCGCACCATTCGCCAAGCTGTTTCTCCCACCATACAGAAACAGCCACATGAAACTCCGACCAAATCTATCACGTTACCATACATAGCAGGCGTGACCAAAAAGATCTCCAAAATTCTAAACAAACATAAGATCCAAGTCCGATTCATTACAGTGCATACAATCCGTGATCTGATTCCATCTGTGAAGGATGTCGTTCCTGACTTACAGTATCCTGGAGTCTACAAACTGAGTTGCAGTTGTGGTGATTGCTACATTGTAGAAACGAAACGTCATGTTTCTGATCGTGTCCGCGAGCACAAGTTAGATCTGAAACACGGCAGAACTGATTCTTCGGCCGTTGCCGATCATTGCTACAACTCTGTGGGCTCTCATGAAATTGTCTTTTCCGAGACCAAGGTGCTCTGCAAACATCCTGGCTACCATCAAAGGTTTGTACACGAAGCCATACAAATATACAAACACAGACATAATTTCAACCGTGATGATGGTTACAAACTGAGTAATCATTGGAAAGATGTGATTAACCATGCAAAAAAGATTTAACTACACTTATTTGGACCATCTTATTTGACAGACAACTATTACAGGTTACTGATAGACAGCCAGTTTTGTTTTACCAGGTTTAGCTTCTTTTTTCACACACTGGTTTCCTGCTATAAATTTTACCCACCATACAACATAGCAGGAGGCTGTTTTTTCCTGACCTGCTTTTGTGCTTTTACCATCTACATGGCAGAGGCTCGGTCTCATTTGCAGCATTTTGTTATGTAGGCTAGGCGTAGTCACAAACCGAACCTCTCCATAATAAAGGCTCAGTCATTTGTTATGTAGTCTATTACCATCTACATGGCAGAGGCTCTGTCTCATATGCAGCATTTTGTTATGTAGGCTAGGCGTAGTCACAAACCGCACCTCTCGATAATAAAGGCTCAGTCATTTGTTATGTAGTCTATTCGTAGTCTCAAGCCGCACCTTACCATAATAATGAAAAGTGAGCCGTTTCTGTCCCTTCCCCCCCCCCTCAACCATTATATATACGGAGTGGTATCTCTTGTAATCTCTCATTTACTTGATACAGCTGTCGGGCTGTGACGGTTCCACCTGAAGACGGAAGCTTGTGTTGCCTCCGAAACGTCGTGATTTTTATTTTTATTTTTTATTTTATTTTTATTAATTTTAATTAAAAAATTTTACTTACGTGACTTTACTCAAAAAACCTAAGAATATGAATCCTTGCAGTCACGAAAGCTTCAAATCTAGAATTAAGGGATAATGATTCCCAACTTCTTCTAACAGTGCTTTAAACTGGCGATCATTTAAAGCTCGGGCAACAATAAAGTTGACCACTCGAATGACCAGCGACATTACCTCACCAAGCTCCTGGCCACACGTCTGAGCGCAAAGCGCCTCCTGGTGCAGGATGCAATGAAAACTTACAATGGCTCTCTTTTCATGTTCACGGAGAAGCGCTACAAATCCTTTGTTCTTCCCCAACATACAGGGTGCACCATCAGTACAGACAGAAATAAGTTTATCCATCGGTAGTTTTTTTTCTTTAGCAAACTCCATGAAAGACGTGAATAAATCCTCTCCTCTTGTCCCTTTCATTGGCAAAACAGCCAAGCTTTCCTCACGCAGTGTGTCACCTGCAACATACCTGGCAATTATACTGAACTGAGATAGATGGCTAACGTTTGTTGACTCATCTAACGCGAGAGAAAAGTACGTCCCGGCGTTTATGTCCTTAATTTGTGTTTCCTCGACTTGATTTGCCATCATGATGCTACGATTGTGAACAGTTCTTGCTGACAGAGGCATGTCTTTTATTCGTTTGATTATCTTGTCTTTATTTGGGAAGTCATCAAACAGTTCATTGGCCACATCAAGCATGAATGTTTTGGCATACTCGCCATCTGTGAATGGCTTTCCATTCCTTACTATTGCCAAAGCACCAGCAAAGCTAGCGGAATTCCCGTCACCTTTGCTTGGTCCACACACGTAGTTGCTGCTGACTCGTCTGCACTCTCCGCTTTAGTTCTTCGCATGCCTTTTTCCTGCTGTCCCCCGCTGGATATTTCGATGCAAATGAAGCATGGTGCGTATCGAAGTGCCGCTTTATATTTGACCGTTTCATCGATGCAATTTTATCATTGCATATTAGACATACCGCAGATCCTGCTCTCTCCACAAATGCAAATTCCTCTGTCCACGCAGCCTGGAATGCACGGTAATCATCGTCTTTTTTTCTTTTCGCCATCTTTTCCGTTACAAGGGTTGAAGCGGATAAACTAGTTGGCTATCTGATCAAATGGATTTCTTCACCTTTACAATGACCCGTGACATGCTCGCGAGCCATTGGTTCCCGACCCGACCCACGGGTCACGGGTCACGTGACCCGTGAAATTTATCTTCAAAACTAATTTGTTTACTTTAAAATGACACAGTATTATTAAGCAATATCACAAGTATTTTAAAATCAGTTCCAAACTGATTTAAAAAATTTTTATTTCAAATAAAAATTGTCTGGGAGCCATATGCCGTCACCGGAAGAGCCATATATGGCTCGCGAGCCATAGGTTCCCGACCGCTGATTTATAGTATGCGGGGGCGATACTCTTATGCGGCGACGGAAGCTCATTTTATGCTAATCTCTCTCCCTAATCTATCTCTCCCTAATCTCCCCCATTAACACAACTGACATGCTTGCGTCCGGGGATAGAATTCCTTTCCAGCTCAGACCCCGCTTGCTTGCCCATCGTCAAATAAATAACCTCTTGTTGTAACAGCTCTCTCGCTGTTTCAGCAGTTCCACTGCTGGATTATTTTTTCCGCCTGAGGACGACCGCTTGCTTGTGTTGCAATCGAAACGTCGTGATTTATTATTTTTTATTAAATTTGATTGTTTTTCTATCTACGTGACTTTACCGAAAGAACCAAAGAGTATCGTACTAAATTGTCAATTTAACTACAGTGGTACCCCGGAGATCGAACTTAATTCGTTCCAGAAGGCCATTCGAACACCGATTTGTTCGAACACCGAATTATTTTTCTCCATAAGAATTGATGTAAATTACATTAATTTGTTTCAGACACAAGACATCTCTCATTATAAAGCATTTTTACACGAAGTTTACAGTAATTACATGCATGAAATCATACAAAAAAAAACAAGAAACACAATCAATAAATGGAATAAATATATGGAATAAATGAAATAAAGTTGATGGCTTGAGTGGAAGGTGGTGAGGAGGAGGTGGTGGTGTTATTGTATAATAACGTCGGGTAACTGCCCTTCTGGGGTTCTTTCTCTTTTGTGCCTCTTTTATGCCACTAACTGTGAGTCACTTGAGCTCTTTTTGACTAAAAACTTATCTAAAGAGGTTTGTTTCTGCCTCCGTTTAAGGATGTTTCGAAAATGACACATTGCATTATTATTAAAAAGATTGCTCACTCGGTTGGCTACTGCCTTATCTGGATGATATTTTTCTACAAAATTCTGTAACTCAACCCATTTTGCACACATTTCTTTTATCACTAAAATAAAGTTAAGGAACGATGTTTTGCGGGTAACTGCACTGGGTGAGAGCTACGCGTTAACTGAGCCTCTCACACGGTAAAACCTTTGTCTGGGCAAGCGTCATGCACGCTGGCCATACGCGTCTCAGCCGTACAGGTTCTCCGAATTTCGTTCGGTTTCCGGGGCAAAAAATGTTCGGAAATATCGTTCGAACACCGATTTGTTCGAGTTCTGGTGCGTTCGATCTCCGAGGTTTTACTGTACTTTAAAGTTCGAAATGTAAACCCCAGTTTGTGAGTTCAAAGCGTCGCAAGTTGCGTACACAGACAGACGGAGAGACACACAGAGAGACAAAAAATACTTTTATCAGTAAGAATTAAAAGTACTTGCAATAGTAATTTACCTAAATACATTTTCCCATTAAAGACCCATTGGCATTGTACCATTCAGCCATGCTACTTAGGGGGAAAACGTTTAACGTGCTACATGTAAAGCTTGCACACAATAACCCTAATCTTTATAATTCATATAATTCTATATTTTTAAAGCAATTCGAGGATAAATGAAAAGAAAACTTTGATCATTACCTGAATAATGCAAATAAAAGCCAACGCGCGGTGGGAAAAAAACTTTCACTTACGCTCCAATAATCGATTCTTTAAATCGATCAAAGGAATCGAAGGTTGTAGATTTCTTTAGAATCGGCCTATTCCCGTTTAATCGATACCACAAACGCTCACCCGATATCGATTCTCGCCAGTCCTGGATGCGGGTTGACGCCGCACACTCAGAGGCGTAGCTAGGATATTTTGCGCCCGGGGACGAACTATAAAATTGGCACCCCCCCCCCATTTAATCACATTTTCCTATTACATCGAATAAGGAATAACAATTTTTATTTTAATGTAACATTGTATTTAAAGAAGCAAATGTATAGAAATTATATTACATGGCTCACTTAGTCACAGAAGAGCAAGATCGCTGAGACGATCTTGTCCCATTAAAGCACGCAAATACGACAAAAACAGGACCCTGCGGGGTGGGCTGATAGGAACGCATAACCAAGGAATATAAACATAATGTATTATTACACTTGTTTAGCCAGGAAAGCCCCACTGAGTCGAAAGGTGTTTGTAGGGTCCTGCCAAGTGTTTGCAGTAGGGGGCGATGTTGCTACACCTAATCGGACGATACGAAGGGAGAGTTTGAGGCCTAGTTCTAGACTTTAGGCCTAGCTGTAGGCTTTAGGTCGCTGTGAGTTAATTTTTAATTTAAATGTTTTAATTATTTATGTAAAAGCTTTAAATGTAAATGTTTCTATTTATAAACACCAGGGAATGTAACATTGTTAAACATTAACTCCCTTTCACACACACGGGGGTACGATACGAAGGGAGAGTTTGAGGCCTAGTTCTAGGCTTTAGGCCTAGCTGTAGGCTTTAGGGCGCTGTGAGTTAATTTTTAATTTAAATGTTTTAATTATTTATGTAAAAGCTTTAAATGTAAATGTTTCTATTTAAAAACATGAGGGAATGTAACATTGTTAAACATTAACTCCCTTTCACACACGCGGGGGTACGATACGAAGGGAGAGTTTGAGGCCTAGTTCTAGGCTTTAGGCCTAGCTGTAGGCTTTTGGCCGCTGTGAGTGAATTTGTTTTTTAAATGTTTTAATTAAAAGCTATCTCAGGGAATTATAAGGGAATGTTACACTTGTTTAGGCAGGAAGGGCGCTGTGAGTTAATTTGTAATTTAAATGTTTTAATTAAAAGCTATCTCAGGGAATTATAAGGGAATGTTACACTTGTTTAGCCAGGAAAGCGTCACTGAGTCTAAAGGTTTTTGTAGGGTCATGCCAAGTGTTTGCAGTAGGGGGCGATGTTGCTACACGGACGGACGGACGGACAAACGGACGGACGATATAATCTATTGTAGGCTGGTCCACTTCGTTCCTACCAGTGTAGAGGTGTAATTGTGCATGGCCACGGATGTTGAGGTGTAATTGTGCATGGCCACGGATGGCCAACAAACACAAGGGGCGGGGTTACGGCCGTACACTGGGGAGGTGCTCGCACCGACGTCCGCACCTGCATCCCCCACGGGCCCCTCCCGGGGGCCGAGTCCTATAAAAGGTGGTGAGCCGGAGGGCTCGAGGTCGGAGCTCAGCTTTAACCAGAGAAGAAGGAAGACCTGCTAGAATAGGCCCCAGAGCTCCCCTGGCTCGCTGTCCTTATAAGGGCCGACCAGGGCAAGCCGGTGGCGTGGTCCCGAGAGCCCAGACTGACGAGTCGGTCTGGAGACTCAGGGTGCCGGGATCCCAGCTTGACCAGGGCTGGGATAGATAGCCTCCCCTAGCTCCGTAGTGGAGGACTTGGGCATAGGTTAGCGGGGTTAGCTGTTGTGTATCCCTGTAGCCAAGTGACCCGTAATTACTGTGTGTGCACAAGTTGGTGTAATAAACAAGTGTGCCTCCGATCCTGTCGTCAAGCCTCCTACATACTTACTACATCTGGCGTCAGAAGTAAAACGTTCAACGATGGACACACGAGGGACGACACGTACCAGGGAGTCGGAGATAGAAGACGCCACGGCCGAATCACCACCAGAGATGGCCGGGGTCGGATCGGAGCAGCCAGGGCCGAGTACGCCCGCGCTGCTACGACAGGAAGGGGGGGATGCGTCGGCCGAAGGACTCCGGCTGGCTCACTCCTGCCTGGCGGAGCTGCTCTACGCCGCGGCCGCCGCGTTGGAGGAGATCACGCGGCTGGGGGCTGGAGGGGCTGCGCGGGACGACGACAGCAGCCGACGCGCGGCAACGTTTCCCGCCACCCCGACGCGGCTCGCGGTTAAATTTCCCGCCATCACTACAGTGCGAGCAGAGGGCGGGGCCGGCCCGCGTCAGGTGACTGCTGAGCGCCAAGCACAAGCCGTGACATCATCAACACCGGCCAGCGCGTCAACATCAGAGCGACCGGCGATGCCATGCTCGCAGCCCGCCCACACTGTATCATCTGCTGGGAGCGACGGAGAGCGATCTGCAGCCACGGATGTCGCGTTACAGCAGCGTCTGCCGCCTCTCAAAGAATTCGTGGGCGCGGACGGAGACTGGGGCGGCTTCAAAAGGCGGTTCATCGCTCATCAAGAGATGGCGAACTGGACGGACGCCGAGGCACTACGCGCGCTGCCGGCGATGCTGGACAACGACGCCCTGGCTACCCTCACCTCGGCGCCTAAGGAAAAGCGCGCCACGCTGCACCTGGCGCTGCAGCTGCTGTCAGCCGTCTATGGGCCGCCTTCGGACTGCAGGCAGCTGTTCCACGATCGGCATCGGGGCGCCAACGAATCGCCCCTGGCCTTCCGGACGGCTCTCCTGGCCCTGGCGAAGGCAGCTTTTCCACGGATGGACGAGGAGGGAGTGGACGCCATGGTGGCTGAGAAGCTGCTGCTGCTCGCTGATGAGCTGGACGTCAACGTCTTGGCTCAAGACGACGCAGAGATGTCGTCCCTGCTGGTCGCGCGCCACATCCACGGGGGCTTGCGGTCCCTGCGTCGCAAGGCGGCCAAGGGGGCGGCCGGCCATGCCATGGCGGCCACCGCCCTCCCATCGGAGGAGGTCTGCGGGGTGGAGCGGCGGGGGGAATGGAGATCGGCGGCACCACAGGCTCGGAATGGACCGAGCCGCCAGGAGCAGCCCAGGCCATCTGGGGCGCTCACACGCTGCTACAACTGTGGCCTGCAAGGCCACGTTGCGTCAGGATGCCGGGCTCCCCGTCAGCGCGGGGCGACACCTCGTCAGGACGCCACGCCGTCTCCACCCAAGCTCCAGCAGAGAAATACGGCGAGTCGTGGCACCTCACACGTTTGGCCCATGCACACATCCGACACACACTCACGCGCTCAACTAAACAGGGCTCGAAAATCGCCGCCCGTCGCGCGCGATTGTTCTGAAATGCGGCGAGCGCTCCAACCGGGTCAGTGGTCGGAGCTCGCCCATCGTGTCGTTGCTGCGTCGGCGGGATCATCGGTTGTGGTCGGTCATATTGATGGGGTAGAGGTGCGGATTTTAATTGACACAGGGGCATCGGCGACCATTATATCTGATTTGATTTATAACATCCTTCCCGTTCAAAGTCGTCCCTTGCTCCCTGTTGACGTGCCATGCTATGCTGCTAACGGGGGCTCGCTGGGCATTATTGGGCAAATCCGCGCCAAAATTTGCATTGGAGACATTAAATTATCCGGGCCTGTTTTGGTTTCCTCCTCACTCGCGGTTCCGTGCCTGTTGGGGACGGATTTCTTGGCCAAAATGCCCATCCGTATCCTGATTGACCAGGGGTGCATTGAGCTCCCATCGGGCCGACGTGTTACATTTTTGTCTTCCCCCACCACGGAGCATCGGGCGTTTGCCACCGTGCAGGCGCTCGTGACAAAAACTGTGCGCGTACCCCCGGGGGCTCAGATGCTCGTCCCTCTTAGGTTGCGTCGGCCGTTTGCTGAAGGGGTTGCGGATCGGGGGGTCTTGTTGGGACCATCTCGAGCCGGGGTCAATGGACCCGATTTGCTAGCGGCTCAGACCATGGTGAGAGGGGATGGGGACCCCTTCATTGCAGTCCTTAATGTAGGATCGCGAACGGCCGTGGTTCCTCAAGGGACCGTGCTTGCACACGCAACGCCGGTACCCTATGAGGAACCACTCGTGGGTCAGGTAACCACCGATCCTCCGTCGCGACCGCATTCGGACTGTGATGACAGATGGCTGGATGCGCTTTGCACGGGATCAGTGGACCTGTCCGACTCGCAGCGCGCGCAGCTGCGAGTTCTCCTGAATGAATTTGCTGACGTTTTTAGTCAACACAAATTTGATATTGGTTGTACTAAATTGCTGCGACACCATATTGACACGGGTGACAGCGCGCCAATCCGCCAAAATCCCTTTCGGTTGAGTCCCGCCGAAAAGGATCATGTCAAATCGGCTGTTGATGACATGCTAGCCGCCGATATTATTTCCCCTTCCAACAGCCCGTGGGGCGCGCCGATCGTTTTGGTGAAAAAACACGACGGCTCACTGCGGTTTTGTGTCGACTTTCGGCGCTTGAACAAAATTTCTGTGGCAGATGCGTACCCGCTTCCTCGAATGGATGAGTCGCTCGATGCCTTGGCGGGGGCGCGATTCTTTTCCACCCTCGATTTACTATCTGGATTCTGGCAGCTTCCTCTGGATGACGAATCAAAACCTAAGACTGCTTTTCGTACACCGCAAGGTCTCTTCCAATTTAACCGGTTGCCGATGGGTTTACATTCTGCGCCGGCAACTTTTCAGCGGTTAATGGAACTGGTCTTGGCAGGCTTGCAATGGGATTCGTGTTTAATTTACTTGGACGATGTCATCGTCTTTAGCAAATCCTTCGAGGAACACCTCCAGAGGTTGCGTGCTGTTTTTCTCAAAATGCGGGCAGCCAATTAAAAATTTAAACCGCAGAAGTGCCATTTGCTCCGCGAATCGGTGCGGTATTTGGGTCACATTGTTGGGCGCTCGGGGATATCCACTGATCCCGCCAAAACGGAATGCGTCAGCTCCTGGCCGACTCCCACCTCGGTGGGAGAGGTCAGGAGTTTCATTGGGTTCGCGTCGTACTATCGACGGTTTGTGGCTGACTTCGCTACGATCGCGAAACCATTGCATGCCTTGACGTCCAAGGGAGTTAGGTTTCATTGGGGGCCGGAGGAGGAAGCTGCTTTTCGCGCCCTCCGGAATGCCCTGGTGGGGGCTCCGCCGTTGAATTACCCCGATTTCTCACAACCCTTCTTGCTCGATACAGATGCAAGTAACACGGGCATCGGGGGCGTGCTGTCCCAGCTCATTGGGGGCATAGAGCATGTGGTGGCTTACGGTAGTCGGGTACTGTCTCCAGCCGAACAACGGTACTGCGTTACCCGTCGGGAATTATTGGCAATTGTTTATTTCATTCAGCAGTACCGCCCGTATCTGTACGGTCGGCGTTTCACCGTCCGTACAGATCATGCGGCCCTACAGTACGCCCTGCGGGTTCAACAACCATCGGGCCAGTTGTCTCGATGGTTGGAGATTCTCCAAGACTATGACTTTGTCACCACATATCGTAAGGGCGTCCGCCACACGAACGCTGACGCCCTGTCGCGGTTGCCACCCACTTCGGAGTGCGCTTGCCTCTTGGGTTCGGGGCGTTGTAGGCCCCCGAACGTCACCACCGATTCGGTCCTCGTGGCCGCCGCCGATGCGCCTTTGGCTTCGGGTCCTATCGAGCAAGATTCGTTGCTGGGGTTGTCGGTCGCGGAATGGGGACGCCTCCAAATGGAGGACACCTCCCTCCTCGCTCTGCGCCGTCGCGCCGGGGGGGTTGGTCAGGGGGTGGCGAACGTTGACTCGTGGGGGTTGTTCCAGGGTCTTTTAATGCACTGGGACGGAAAAACCCGCCGCCAGTGGCTCGTGGTGCCTGCAGCATTAAGGGGTAAGGTGGTATGGGCTGTTCATGAGCGGCTTCTGCACTTGGGGGTTCACAAGACCTTTGCCACGCTCCAGCTCGATTTCTTCTGGCCGGGCATGGCAAAGGACGTGGGGGATCTCCTGGGGTCGTGCACGCAATGCGCGCAGCGGAAGCCACCTGCTAGGGGGTCCAACCCTCCGCTGCAGTCCATAAAGGTTTCCCGGGTTAACGAGCTCGTTGCTCTAGACATACTCGGCCCATTTCCCGCTACACCCAGGGGGAATAGGTATTTATTGACAGGGGTCGAATACTTCACGAGATGGCCTATGGCCTGGCCCCTGGCCAACCAGTCGGCAGCAGCCATCGCGGAGGCCTTTGTCCAGGGCTATGTCCTCGACAAGGGTGCTCCGGAACGGCTGCTTACTGACCAGGGTAAGAATTTTTCTGGAAAACTCCTCCGCGAGGTGTGCGACCTCTTGGGTACGGAGAAAATTCGGACCTCCCCGTATCACCCACAAACTGACGGGATGGTGGAACGGCTGCATCGGACCATCACGTCTATGCTGTCCCAGCAGGTGTCGGTATCCCAGACAGATTGGGACCTTCGCATAGCCGGTGTGTTGCAGGCCTACAGGATGGCTCCCCATGCGGCCACCGGATTTTCCCCTTTCTTTTTAATGTATGGCCGCGAGGCTAACCCCCCTGTGACGACCCAGCTGAAGCTCTCGGCGCCTCAGGCGAAGTCTAACTTGTCCGAACACGTTAAATTTAACATCAGCAAATTATCTGAGGCGCGGGAAACGGCCGTGCAAAATTCTGAACTCCGCCAGAGGGCGAACGAGAGGCTTCGGCTGCGGCGGGTACATTTGTTCAAATGGAAACCAGGGGACAGGGCATGGTTGCACTGTCCCCAGGTGCCGCTGGCAACCTCGTCAAAGTTGGTACGGCCGTGGCGGGGGCCAGTGGAGGTCGTACAGGTCTTGCGGCCGCAATGTGTTCGCGTCAAATGGGGGAGGCTTCGGTGGTACGTGCACCCCTCAAGGTTGAAACCGTTCATCGCGCCGCCCCGTGGTTCACACACACACACGCATGGCCAAACGTGTGAGGGTTCCGCCGACTCCCCGACGTCGCTGCTCTCGCCTAACCTGACATCAACTGTTCCGTCTCCAGGTGCAACAGGAGTGATGGGTCCACGCCCGCCAACCCCTCCCGGAGGGGTCGGGGGTCACCCGGCAGCGACGCCAGACTCTCTTGCACCCGGATCGTCAACAACCGCCACTGAGCATGCCGGGACGGGCCCTTGTGACGGGCCCGCCGCGAGAACGCGCGCCAAAACGCGCAGACTATTGTGAGGTCGGCCGTTGGGGGGCCTTGCGGACAGTGGGGGGGGAGGCGTCCGGAGTGCGTGTATATATGTTGGTTTTGGGGTATTTATTCGGGGGGGTGCGTCGGGTTATTTTTTTCTCTTCCTGTTGTTGTTCTTGTTATGGTTCTCTTTGTTCTTGTTAAAATTACGCGAGGCACATACACGGTTTTCGGGAGGGATGCACCTTTATTCTGATTTTCTTTGCAGCCGGGGACGGCTGCGAGCTGTACAGGGGGGGGTGATGTAGAGGTGTAATTGTGCATGGCCACGGATGTTGAGGTGTAATTGTGCATGGCCACGGATGGCCAACAAACACAAGGGGCGGGGTTACGGCCGTACACTGGGGAGGTGCTCGCACCGACGTCCGCACCTGCATCCCCCACGGGCCCCTCCCGGGGGCCGAGTCCTATAAAAGGTGGTGAGCCGGAGGGCTCGAGGTCGGAGCTCAGCTTTAACCAGAGAAGAAGGAAGACCTGCTAGAATAGTCCCCAGAGCTCCCCTGGCTCGCTGTCCTTATAAGGGCCGACCAGGGCAAGCCGGTGGCGTGGCCCCGAGAGCCCAGACTGACGAGCCGGTCTGGAGACTCAGGGTGCCGGGATCCCAGCTTGACCAGGGCTGGGATAGATAGCCTCCCCTAGCTCCGTAGTGGAGGACTTGGGCATAGGTTAGCGGGGTTAGCTGTTGTGTATCCCTGTAGCCAAGTGACCCGTAATTACTGTGTGTGCACAAGTTGGTGTAATAAACAAGTGTGCCTCCGATCCTGTCGTCAAGCCTCCTACATACTTACTACACCAGTATAAGTAAAATTTTTTGAACGACCACTCACAGCTTGCAATTGAAACTGCTATTGTTAATAAAATTTGCAGTGAAATTCGCAAATTCGGAAATATGTCGTCTCCATAAAACACAATAAAACCAAGAAGATCCAAAGGAATTTCTGGTAGAACTTCATTCCGGTTACTGAGCAGCATTTTGCGATCTCCAATTTCTGTGAAAAGTTCATGCCCATTGATGTCGGTGTCATAGAAATTTCCAAAATCTGTGCAATTTCGACGAATTGCATCGACATCTGTGTCGGATAGAAGAGTTTTGACGTGCAGCAGAAATCCCAATTTTGTGTTCAGGTCTTTTAGTCGTAAAAACCGTGTTGGCATCTGTTGAAGTCGATAAAATACGCTCTTCATAATGCGCACAATTTCTTCTTCTGCTGAAAGTCCTGCATCTCTTGCCAGTTCTCCTGGCATCTTCCGACGTCGCCTAATTCTTCTGTCCACATCGATCCCCCAGGCTGTGTGTGATGCCGCCGCCACGAAGCCGCTCGGCGGGCGCCCCATCTACAACCTTGTGATGCCGCCGCCACGAAGCCGCTCGGCGGGTGCCCCATCTACGACCTCGCCACCACCAAGCGACGGAGCCAACCCCGCTTCCCCCACACCTCACCTCACATAAACACACCCGCACGCATTTCCCCCCCATAGAGCTCCGAGAGGAGGTCACCTGGCTGACCGGTTTTCACCCGAGAAGCCCTTACCGGGATAATCTTCACGGTTTCCTGCGGCCAGGGAATTGGACGACCTCCCCCGATGCTGATTCGCACCGCGGCGCTGTGACCGGCATTAAGATTGCATGGTCGCGGCGAGGGGCCACTCGGCCACCGCGGTTGAAACGCACCCCACGCATGCACGTATCGACGGGGCAAGCATAGGAGGAGCGAGACGGCTAATTGGCATGACAAAGGCGCCCTGCACTGGCGCGGTCAGGCCGACCACCCATTATTATGGAGGGGCATAAGAATAGGACTAATTTGAATACGCGCCGCGCATAAGCATTGTTATGTAGGAGCATGAGAATGGGACTAATTTAGAATGCACGCCGCGCGTAAGGACCGCGGGAGCGAGGAGGGCTGGGGAGGCGGGGCCCTGGGGATGGGGAGATAGGATAAAAAGCGGATGTAGCGAGGTGGAGGCTCTCTTGCTCCAGAGACAGGCCACGAGACGCTCTCCAGCCCAGCGACTCGGACGTCCGTGCGACGCATCGAGGTACGCAGTGAGGACGGGATCAGCGGAACTCCGTGGGCACCTAATCGTGAGTAAGTGGAAAGGGGGTATTGGAAAAGAGACTAGAGAGTCCAGAGCCGCCTAGAACATATCCCTCCGATAGATCGGGTACAGACCCAGGGACGATCGATACTGACCCAACAGTAAAGCGCAGTCGCCGAGAATAAACCATTAATAACCCAGCGCAGCCTCGAGTGGTCTTATGAGTGAGTGAAGCGCGTGGTGCTGTGTGCAGGTGTGTGCGCTCGTAGCGTGGGGGGGGGGGGGGGTCGGTGCGTCCACAGGTACCCGCTCCGTCTATCGCCGCAGGGACTCGCGCGGTGTGAGAGCAGCGTCATTCGCCCTCCGACCCCTGACCCCCGTTCAGAGCGTGTGATTGGTGGAGAGACAACGCAGCGTTTACAGGTGAACGAGAGCGGGCGGTGAGCTATGCCTCTCACACGAGCTCGCGGAGGGGCGGACCAGGGAGGGGAGCCGTCGGGCGATGAGCCCAGCGACGGCAGCAGCTGGTCGCAGACCAGCGAGGGGTCGGCAAACGGCGGAGTTCCTGCCATCGGCACGCAGCAGGGAGGGACCTCGGGGACCAGCGGCCCCAACATGTGCATCTTGTTTTGGTGTTTTCTACAGCAACTTGGCTCAATCATCATGAAGCTTGACAAATTCATGCTCCAAAGATTCAAAATCAGTTGCTGCTTCCTTGAAATTCATAGTAGGATCTTGTAAGCGCTTCTGAATACGGTCAATTTTTCCAAGAATGACATTCCAGAAATGTAATAAAACTATGAAGTTAAAATTTAATACGCATGCCTGTAACTGTTCTGCATCACTTCTGGTTTCAGGCGTCATAGTTACGTCATAATTTGTCTCTGATAATTTGTCTTGCAGCCCTACTAGTTCATCCAGTCCTTCATAGATAGCTTTAACAGCTTCTGATCGTGCATTCCAGCATGTTTCAGGCCGTCGTAGTTTCCGCCTCCAAAAAACAGGCCAGTGACTAAGGCTGAAAGACTGCGCCTGTCTGTTGTTTGGGACGCTCTTCCATGTAAGTTCTTAATAGGCGCGCATACCAAAATGTAATTACATGACATGTAGGTTGTGTGTGGCGGGATATATAAACTTTTAGGTTGAGGTGTAGATTTGTGCAGTAGTTTCAGGCTGCCGCGCCCGCCGCAATAAGTTATAATGTGACGTTGTAAGCCTCATTTTGGTGCCCCTTTACCTTGGCGCCCGAGAACATATGTACCCCCCTGCCCCCCCCTAGCTACGCCTCTGCGCACACTTCATGGTCACCCCCCCCCCTAAAAAATATACAAAAGTCTATTTTTATACAGTCTGGAAGCTACCCACATGCCAAATTTCAAGTTTCTTGCATGTCGGGAAATATGCTAAACATTTCAAATAGCCGGCTTTATGGTGTGAGTGCACTGTGGAATAGCTTTACAACCCGGCTTCGTGCGGGACTTGGATTCACCATGCCCGCGCCGCTTTTGTCTCCCCAGTGGCGATGTTCACACACCACACCAGTTACTCGTTTAAGGCTGAGTCGACCTAGGGGAGGTCCAGGACCAGTTCAAATAATCGTCACCAGTGGTGGCCGTGGGCGGAAATCAAACTCGGGTCGCCAGGTTCATAGTGCAGCGCGCTAACCACTACACTACCGCTCCCCCCCCCCCCCCCCCACACACACTACCGCGTCCATAGGTACACATACACGTGCTTGCTGCAGACACACACAACTTTCAGGGTGCGTACGGCAGTAAGCGACTGAAATAATAAAGCAATGCTGCGCGAAGAACGCCTTAGACCTGCAATACATGTGTTTGGCACTTTACTCGCCGAGGGTTGAGGGGGGATGTGTGACATCAGCTGGCACACTGCGTTACGCTTCCGCATGCGGGTGACATCACAGATGTGACGTCACAGCTCACTTGCCGTGCAAAATATATGCATTATTGCGCCCCCCCCCCCCCCAAAAAATATATACAAAAGTCTATTTTTATAATTTTAGCATGGTGTACAGTCTGGAAAGTACCCACATGGCAAATTTCAAGTTTGTTGCATGTCAGGAAGTATGCTAAACATTTTTAATAGACACACATATTCACAAATTTTCACTTTGATATACACATATATAATAGCCCCTATCTGTCATTCTGTGACTGTGATTAACGCCCCCGGATTGGTTGAAGTGCGTCACGTGACCGCGAGCAAGCAGCCAACCAGAGGTGTGCCCCTCCAAAACATGTACGCCCCCGGATTGGTTGAAGTGCGTCACGTGACCGCGAGCGGCCCAATTCGTGTTGTGGTGTGCCCCGCACCTCGGAGGCCCGAGAAGCAGCAAGATCACGGCCACAGCGCCGGAGACGCAGCCACGGAAAGCTGACGGTCGATCCAGTCACACACGGCTCACTCATACACACAGCTCATTCACACACACACAATCGCATGCAGCTCAGAGGAGACGGATGAGTGAGAGTGAAGCAGAGCCGTGCTCCGTTCACTGCTGCCCCGAGGAACCCCCGTGCTCTCTCCACTGCTGCCCTGAGGCAGAGCCGTGCTCGCTCCGCTGTTGCCCTGAGGGAGAGCCGTGCTCTGTCCATTACATTAGTACTCGAGTTTTTTTGGTGCTTAAATCCACTGCTGGATGAAGGCCCACCGCACGCTGTGCGAGTGGATTGTAAGGATTTACTTGACCAGTCTGTTGGGGGCCGCCGCACGCTGTGGTTGTTGGGGGGTGCCGCAGGCTGTGGTTGTTCGGGGCCGCTGCCGGCTGTGGTTGTTCGGGGACGCTGCATGCTGTGGTTGTGAGAGTGAGGCAACTACATACTATGGCGCCCCCCAACAACCTAGTATATAGATCAGGGGTCCTCAAACTACGGCCCGCGGGCCACATGCGGCCCGCCGAGGACATTTATCCGGCCCATGGTCACTAATTGGGCTGCGCTTGTGAGCACTAATTGGGCTGCGCTGGTGAGCACTCATTGAGCTGCGGTGGTGGGCACTGATTGGGCTGCGGTGGCGAGCACTGATTTGGCTGCGCTGGCGAGCACTTATTGAGCTGCGGCGGTGGGCACTGATTGAGCTGCGGCAATGGGCACTCATTGGGCTGCGCTGGTGAATGGTTCAATGGGCCAATTGACTGGACTAGCCCCCCAGGCCTAAGGCTGCCAGCCCTCCCCTGGCTGCGCTTGACTGGCTCTCCCTCCATCAGCTCCCTCACTTGCCCCTCGGCTCCACTCCCAGTGATATTCCTGTGTGCTGGGGATGTACTGCGATCTGTGAACAAAACTGCAGGTGTAATTAACTTTTTAATGGCACCCGCACCAGTGTGAGCCTGGAGTAAAAGCGGAGTTCCCCCAATCAGACTGCATTGATGGGCAGTGCAGTCTGTATGTCTATGTGTGGGCAAAGTTATTGCTGGTATATTGTTTTTGTAGCGCTGTATATATATTGGTATTTTACTAATAGCAATTTTGACTCCCGAGGAAACAATGATGTCAAGAAAGAGAAAAATTTACTCGGAGTGTAGGATATTCAAAGAACAGTGGACTTATGATTACTTTTTCATGCAGTACAAGGAAAGAGCTGTGTGTCTGATATGCCAGAATATAGTGTCTGTGTTCAAAGAATACAATTTACGTTGACACTATGAAACTCAACATAAAGATAAATATAATTGTTTTGTCGGAGAAGTGAGAAAATATAAAATATTAAAACTGAAAAATACATTAACAACTCAGCAAAATACTTTTTTGAAGCAGAAGCAGCTAAATATTTCATCACTGCGAGCAAGTTTTCAAGTTGCCAAGCTAATAGCGTGCACTGGCAGACCATTCGTGGAGGGAGAATTTGTTAAAGAATGCCTTCTTTCTGTTGCCAAAGAGATGTGTCCAGAGAAGGCCGATTTATTTAGTACAGTGAGTCTTTCAGGACCTACAATTACACGGAGGATTGAAGAAATGGGAGACAATTTGCATCAGCATTTGCAAAACTCCATAAAAAACACTTTCCTATTTTTCCTTGGCACTCGACGAAAGCAATGATGTCCGTGATTCTGCACAACTTCTAATTTTTATTCGTGGGACGAATGACTATTTCGAAGTCACAGAAGAGCTTGCTGCACTGCAAAGCATCAAAGGAACAACTACAGGAGAGGATATCTATGAAAAAGTTTGCCAAACTGTGAATGGTTTGGAGCTGAACTGGGCTAAACTAGCCAGTGTGACAACTGATGGTGCTCCTAGCATGGTGGGGTCTAAGAAAGGAGTAATTGCTCGCATTAACCAAGAGATGGACAAACATAACCATTCTCATCCAATAGCCATACACTGCCTCATCCACCAACAAGCGCTGTGTAGTAAATCACTGAAGTGGGACTCTGTTATGAAAATTGTGGTATCTTGTGTTAACTTCATTAGAGCTCATGCACTAAACCACAGACAATTTCAGGAATTTCTGTCTGAACTAAATGTTGACTATGAAGATGTTCTGTACCACACAGAAGTCCGTTGGCTGAGTCGAGGGAGAGTTTTGAAACGTTTCTATGACTTACTTCCACAGATTACAGCTTTTCTGCTTTCAAAAAACAAAGAAGTACCAGAGCTCAATGATGCAGAATGGAAATGGCACCTTGCCTTTCTGACAGATGTAACAGAGCTACTCAACAGTTTCAATGTGCAACTTCAAGGAAAGGGAAAGCTCATCTGTGATATGCAATCACATGTTAAAGCATTTGAAGTAAAATTAGGCCTCCTCATCAAACAAGTTAAGGAGGAAAACTTCTGCCATCTCCCCACAACTCAAAATCTGTTAGCGGAAAAACCATTGGTTGCAATTCCCAAACAAAACATGTGTGGATTCACTGGAAAAATTGCAAAAGGAGTTCCAATTTAGATTTAAAGAGCTTCATCTCCATGAACAGGACATACAGCTTTTCCGTAACCCATTTTCTATTGACATTGAAAATGTGGATACAATTTACCAAATGGAACTGGCTGAACTGCAGAATTGTGACTCTCTGAAAGACGCATTCAAGTCAAGCAGCCTTCATAATTTCTATGCATCTCTCCCCTCTGAGACATATCCTCATCTCAGGAACCATGCACTCAAAATGGCAACCATCTTTGGCAGCACTTATGTCTGTAGACAGACTTTTTCCAGAATGAAACATTTGAAATCTCCAACCAGATCTAGACTAACGGATGCACACTTGCATCACTTGTTACGACTAGCAGTGACAAATATGAAACCGGACATTGACCATCTCATTAGCCAAAATCAGGCCCATAGTTCCCATTGAAATACTGCTAAGTTTGTTGATTTAACTTTACTTGTTCTTCATTTAAAATATTGTATTTGTTCCCGTTTTGTTTCTTCACTTCAAAATAAGATATATGCAGTGTGCATAGGAATTTGTTCATAGTTTTTTTTAACTATAGTCCGGCCCTCCAACGGTCTGAGGGACAGTGAACTGGCCCCCTGTTTGAAAAGTTTGAGGACCCCTGATATAGATAGTAGGAGAGAAGAGAACCCCACGACTCCACCCTCCCATCTCCATTGGTCGAGGCGCAGCACGGCAGCAGTCACCCATCAGTTGAGCAGATACGGAGACACACACAGACAGGCACGGGGGATACAGACACACAGAGACACTGAAACACACATACACACATACACACATACACACGGAGACACACGAGAAACATGGACACATGCACTTGGGCAAATAATTGTCACGGGTGTTGGCAGCGCCACTCGATTTCCTCCTTAATGAGATCAGCACGAGCAAGGAAGGGATCGTAAATTCTCGCTTAGCTACGATGCATCCCACTCACTCGTGCACCTACCCAGTTTTTGGGTTGGTGTAGCCGCGAAGACCAAGCCGGCTCTATGGTGTGAGTGCACTGGAATGAAAGATTGAGAAGCGCTGCTGTAGAAAAGCCGCCTATTACTCTAGGACAGGGGTCCAAAATAACAAGAAGAGCCATTTCTTTCCAATTCGGTAAAAAAATTCAGTATTTCAAGAGCCGCAATGCATCTATGTACATACGTACATATCGTCAAGAAGCAGCCCGTAAAGAGCCGCATGCGGCTCCGGAGCCGTAGGTTGCCGACCCCTGCTCTAGGATATGCACCTGCTACTCTATAACAGCGGTTATCAAAGTCGTTTTCTTTTTTGCGGACCACTTGAAAATTGCGCGGGTTCTCGGCGGACCACTTGGTTAACTTTTATTTCTTTCTGCTCCAAATGAAAGAACAGAACACTCACATTTTATTAACTCTAGTCACACCTTTTTAATATGATCAATGTGATGAAAGTTCCATGAAGTCGGGTGTAATGATTGTCAGCTTTAGGCCTCACATCAGGTTCAGCATTGATCCCGCTTCTTCGTTTGGACTCGAAGGCGCCAAGTGAGATGACATCCCGTCTCGCACAGCGACGAAGCGCCAAGTGGCATCGCAAAGTGCACTTGCGTTGTGTGCAGGGTTCTGGCTGAATCTCCATTTCTTTTTAATCCAAAACTCCCAATAGCAGGGAATGTCTTTTGAAATTGCGACTGTGAATGTGTACGTCGCAAGAATGCTCCGACACGCGGCAGTCCCTCGTGCCTTAGCACAGGCCAGCGGGCAGCTCGTCGGTCTCAACGCCGAGTAGGGTTCACGGAATCCAGTCTGTTGGGTTCGGCTTCAACTGGAAAGTGACCTTCAAAGTGTATCTTGAAAGCGACCAAGGTATTCTGCGGTCTTATTTTTTTGTCGTCAAGAACGAGTTCGTGTTCAGATAGAAAGCCTTCCGATGTTGGAAATGCGCGAGTGTCATCTCTCTTCGCGCGACTTTAGGCAAGCAGGTCAAGTTTTTTTTATCGTTGCATTGTTTTTTGACTCGCGCTTCCAATACAGTTGTAGTGTCATTTATGATGGCACTATGGTATGGCGACAGTACCGTGTGAGTGATATTGTATGTGCAGAGCCTCTCCCTAGCACCTGAGTGTGCATACCAGGGAAAAGGCTGAGTAAACATGAGGGGGCACGTGACCGGATGAGGTGGTAACGAGGACCAGGGAGAGGGTGAGAGGAACACGTGATGTGGGTCCTGAACTGTCACGAAGGATCTGGAAAAGGGGCGTGGCCAGGGGCGGGGCCTGGCCACGCCACAAGTATAAAAGCCGAGCCCCGGGAGGGACCGGGGTTGGTCCTGGCTGGGAAGAAACCTCTGTCGTCGTGGTCTCCGGTCTCCGCGCACGTGGACCAGGCAGCGTGTTGGCTGTCCAAGACCGATTTAGTAGTTGTCCCATCCAGAGTGTCAATATCCATCTCCCCCGAGTGTATATAGTTAGATAGCAACAGTAGTTCACCACCCTATGTCGTTCTCCCGTTAGTGTTAACGTAATGTTAGTTAATAAACGTGTTGCCTCCAAGTTCAAGTGCTTCGATTGAACCCATTACACAGTCACTATAACCCCCTGCAGCCCGAAGTTAAGCTCAATGAGGCGTGCGAATACACCGGAGAAGTGAAGCCAATCCCGAGAGCCAGGATGCATCTTCAAAACAGCGTGTGAATTGAAATGGTCTATTGGAAATAACTTTACTTCTGAAAGTAGCTCCAACAAACGAGTAAGTACTATGCCTCTTGACAACCACCTTATTACTTCTGTATGATGAAGAATGTGGACACGGGCATCACCCATTTTACTGCACAGTTCACTAAAAAGTCGGGAAATTCATAGTTTCGAGCTTTTAACTTAAATTACCTTTTCCCAGCAAAATTCAAAACGGCTTTTATTTCCATGGCATTTTCTTGACGAATGCGTAATCATCTGTACGTAAAACTCTTATCACACTATCGTAGCCGGTGTGAGCTTGCCTGTGACGAATCGCATCGTTTCATTGTGCACTACTGGTTGCTACGGAGAACCAGGTGCATTTATCTTTATTACAGTAGACTCGCGATTACCCACGTGAGGTTGAGCCGATTTGCAGATTAACAACGCACCTGAGATTGTTCCATGAACAAATAACCCATGGATTTTCCCGTAAGCCCAAATTAATAATCTAAAAACAGTCATACAATGTTATTCTTGGAAATGTTTACTGTATTACAGGTTACGTGCTTTAACCGAACCAATATGTGCTCCGGTTAATCCTAAATCCACGTGATCGCCTCTACAGTACATTAGCTGCATATATTTTTAACAGGGGGCAGAGTTTAATTGATTTGGATTGGCGTGGCTCTACTGTCCACTTAGTGGGTCGAGTCTTCTGAGCGGGATCAGGAAATTGCTATCACTGAGCACGCGCATCATCGATCGGTCGATCGTGAGTATTCATTATAAATCGAAAGACTAACAATCCAAATCGTCAGTTGTGCTTCATTTTGAATGATTTATCCGATCATTTATTTTCAGTTTTAATCTACGAAACTATACGATGGCAAAGAAACATAGAAAAAATGTATCTGTATAAATGGTGTTGGCATAGAGTTCCGCGGAAAATTTATATATTTTTTTATTATTCGCCATTTTTTATTATCCGCGACTGGCCTCCCCGTCATTAGTGCGGATACTCGAGTCTCCTATATTTAAGAGAAAACAATGGTGATCAAGGATTGGACCCCGAGCTCCCACGTGCACAGTAGGGTACGAGGCACACCCCTAATTTAGATTTGGGGCTGACTGCAGACTGAGGAATTCAGCTGCGGTGTTGTGAAGTGAGGGTGCTTCTGATCGCTATTTCAGATAAGGCCACTGCCCTTCAGAAGAACGCTGCGCTACGAAATAATGTTTCGCAGGTTTCACCCCCCCCCCCCACCCCGTGTACAACGCAGAATCTCTACTCATCATCGTCACCGGACTTTATTTTTTTTCATTGTTAATTCGTTCATTTCTCAATACTATTGTATTGGCGGGGGTCGCAGCGGCCAGTATGTTGAGTAAGATGGTCCAGACCTCCCTTTCCCTGGCGACAAACTGTAGCTTTTCCTGTGGAATTTCAGGCCAGCTGAGTGACATAGTATCGCCAGCGTTTCCCCGGCTCCAGGATCTTCGCCCAGTGGGACGTGCCCGGTAGAGTTCCAGGGGGAGTCTATCGGGGGGGCATCCTTACCAGGTGCCCGAACTACCTCAACGGGCTCATCTCGATCCGGAGGAGCAGCGGCTCGACTCTGAGGCTCTCCCGGATTACCGAGCTCCTCACCAGATCAAGGAGAGAAACCTCATTTCGGTCCCTTGTACTCGTGATCTGATCCTTTCGATCATTACCTACAGCTCGTGACCATAGCTGAGGGTGGGAACGTAGGTCGACCTGTAAACCGAGAGCTTTGTTCAAGAACTCAGCTCCTGCTTCACTACCACGGAACGGTACAGTGCCCGCAACACTGCGATCACCGGACCGATCCACCAGCCGATCTCCCGCTTCCACTTACCATCACTCGCGAAAGAGACCCCAAAGTACTTAGACTCCTCCACTAAGGGCAGCTATTCCCCCCTCACCTGGAGAGCACAATTCTATTTCGGATTTATATACCGCCCTTTCCATCTCCCGGGAGTGAACCATGACCACAGATTTGGAGGCACTGATCCTTATCCCAGCCACTTCGCACACGGCATAAAACCGTTCAAGTGCATGCTTGGAGATCACAGACAGACGAGGCAAACAGGAAAACGTCATCTGAAAAAAAATAGCGATGCCACCTCCATGCCCCTGTACTGGATACTCTCCATACCTCAGCTGCGCCTTGATATCCTGTCCATGAAAATCACAAACAGGAGTGCAGACAAGACGCACGCTTGGCGGAGTCCAACACCCACAGTGAACGACTTTGATTTAACACCAAGAATATGGACACAGCTCTCACTCCGAGAATAGACGGACCGGATAGCGCACAAAAACTGCAACGGTACATCATACTCCTTCTCCAAGTCTGCAAAGCAGAGGTAGGACTGGAGAAGCATACTCCCAAGACCCCTCAAATATCTGTGAGAGGGAAAAGAGCTGGTCCATTGCTCCACGACAACGACGAAATCCACATTGTTCCTGCTGAGTCTGGGGCTCGAACACGGGCGGAGCCTCCTCTCGAGCACTCTGGCATAAGCTTTACCTGGGATGCTGAGGAGTGTGATCCCTCTGTAGTTGGAGCACACCCTCTGGTCCCCTTAAATTGGGAACCACGACCCCAGTTTGTCAATCCAGAGGTACTGTACCCACCTTCCATGCAACATTGAAGAGGCGCATTAACCACGACCCTCCTACGCTGTCCAGCGCTTTCAACAACTCTGGGCGAATCTCGTCCACCTCAGCTGCTTTGCCGCTTACGAAGGCCCTCAACCGCCGACCTGTTCCCCCCTCACAAGGATTCACGACAGGAGGAGAGGAGACAGGGCAGACCGGCTACACTGTATATATAGCATCTAGAAGCTCGTTGACACTTCCTCTCCATGATTAGGCAACCTTTCCACGGACCACCTGAACAGAGCTCGCGAAAGACCAGTGTGGTCAACGGACCACGGTTTGAGAACCGCTGCTCTAGAACGTACATCAGTAATACTCTAGAATATACATCTCTTATACTCTGGAACGTACATCCATAATACTTTAGAACATACATCTCTTATACTCTAGAACGTACATCTGTAATATTCTAGAACGTACATCCGTAATATTCTAGAACGTACATCCGTAATACTGTAGAACATACATCCGCAATACTCTTGAACACACGAGTAGGAGACTTTTGAACCTTCTCCACGTTGTATTCAGACGTGCGCACCGAGGGCGGTCTTCAATGAAACACAGGAACCCTGTCCGTGGCGCAGTACGATTGTTTTCACAGTAATGGTCCGAATTAACACGTACATACAACATGCAGCACTTTGATTTACACTCAGCAGCGTGAGATATATATAACGCACCCAGCGAAATCCGTCACGTAAACATCTCCAATAGCAGCAGCAGCGGGTTAACTCGCTCTCAATATTAAACGATAACAAATATCAGAAATAAAGATCGCTTACGACGGGAAGAAAAAGCAGCGTCTTGGTGACAAAATAAGTTAAGCAAACGCTTCGCCTGCTGCCCGTATCCGTTCCTCTACGTAATGCCAGAGCAGGGTTCCCTTCGCTTTATGCGGTCGATTAGTTAACAAGTATAACCCGTAAAAACAAAGTTTTTCACTATAAATCCTTTATATGCGTGGCGGCTAGAGTCCTCTCGTCCTCTGGCCTGAGATGGCTGCCACCTATGGGTCAGATGATTGCATGGCACCATTAAGCAATTGTAATTAAATATAATATTGTTGTCCTAAAAAGTGTAACATTTTGGAAAAACATTTTCACGAACATTAATTGTCACGCACAACGAGTCTGTGTGGAAAATGTCAGCTCGATTGGATCACGGGAAGTGGGTAAAAAAACGACCGAAAGATTTGCTCGGTCGTAAGCAAGCAAGCGCGCAAGTGAACTTAATATAAAGGATAAAAAAAGCGGGCAGCGCAAAGCGAAACGGCATAGCGTGGGGACCGTACGGTCAGCCAACAAGCCAGAGGGGAGGACACAGTACACACACAGTGTACACAGAGTACACACAGCACACACAGTGTACACAAAGTACACACACAGTGCACACACAGAGTACACACACAGTATACACAGAGTACACACAGTACACACAGCACACACAGTGTACACAAAGTACACACACAGTGCACACACACAGTGCACACACAGAGTACACACACAGTATACACAGAGTACACACAGCACACACAGTGTACACAAAGTACACAGTGCACACACAGAGACAACACACAGTATACACAGAGTACACACAGCACACACAGTGTACACAAAATACACACACAGTGTACACACACCGTACACATACAGTGTACACACAGCACACACACAGTGTACACAAAGTACACACACAGTGCACACACAGAGTACACACACAGTATACACAGAGTACACACAGCACACACTGTACACAAAGTACACACACAGAGACAACACACAGTATACACAGAGTACACAGCACACACACAGTGTACACAAAATACACACACAGTGTACACACACCGTACACATACAGTGTACACACAGCACACACATTGTACACAAAGTGCACACACAGTGCACACAGAGTACACACACAGTATACACGGAGTACACACAGCACACACACAGTGTATACAAAGTACACACACAGTGCACACACAGAGTACACACACAGTATACACAGAATACACACAGCACACACAGTGTACACAAAGTACACACACAGAGACAATACACAGTATACACAGAGTACACACAACACACACAGTGCACACAAAATACACACACAGAGTACACACACAGTATACACACAGCACACACAGTGTACACAAAATACACACAGTGTACACAGAGTACACACACAGTACACATACAGTGTACACACAGCACACAGTGTACACAAAGTGCACACAAAGTGCACACACAGAGTACACACACAGTATACACGGAGTACACACAGCACACACACAGTGTACACACAGAGTACACACACAGTATACACAGAGTACACACAGTACATGTGCAGTACACACAGTATTTACAGTACACGCACAGTACACACACAGTACACACAGTGTGCACGCAACACACATAGTACATATGTAGAGGCGTGTATGGGCTATATCAGAGGTCGCAACCGGGTACCCGATACTCGTACCCTACCCGATACCCGGCTACCCGTACCCGGCCGGGTACGGGTACCCGTTTGCGACCCTGGTGCGGCCGGGTACGGGTAAGGAATCAAAACCCGTTTGCGACCTCTGGGCTATATGTAGCGATGTGAACGGACTGGGTACACCTACCTGTAGGGGCTGACACAGTCCAGCAGGAGCAGTCGCAATATCCCTCGCCCAGGAGCAGGAGGGGGCTGTGTCGTGTTCTGTGATCTCCCGGGGCCCCTCCAACGGGTGGGGGCTGCGGGGTGTCCTACGATCCCTCGGGACCCCGCCCCTCGGTTTGGAGGTGTATAAAGGGCGGACCTCTCTACAGGCTCGGGGCCAGTTGAAGACAGAAGACGGAGCAAGCTAGGTAAGACCCTGGGAACCCCTGGCCCGACGTCCTTATCAGGGCCGGGTCCGAGCGAGCTAGGTCGGGTCAGATAGCCTCCCCTAGGAAATACATAGTCGGAGGAAGCTGAGAGCGTAGCCGGTGTCAGGCACGCTAGCCGTAGGCTGTGTTCCTAGGCTGTATAGCTGGCTGTTACTGTTGTGTGTTATAAATAAACAAGTGTTGCCTCCAAGATCCGTCTCCAGAATCTGCGACACTACACAGAGTACACACACAGTACGCACATACGACCGTCTTTTTTCAGAAGACGGTCGCTGTTGTTGCGATCGAAACGTCATGATCTATTATGTTTTCTACCTACGTGACTGCCGAAAGAACCAAAGAATATGGATTACTGCAGTCACGAAAGCTTCAAATCAAGTACGCACATAGTACACACACTGTACACACGCAGTAATACAGACAGTACACACGCAGTACACAGTACACACGCAGTACACAGTACACACGCAGTACATACACAGTACACACAGTACACAGTGTTGTCCCATGCCCGACCGCATAGCCGCCAAATGAGAGTGAATTCAACCCACGTAGAGCTCATATTTGATAGAAACAACAGGTTAGCCGCGTATTTGTGAAACTGTAGAAAGGGAACCCGTGCAAAGCGAGGGATACCCGTAACGAACCAAAGACGAGCGGGGGAAGTCCGCAGCCAGGCGATGAGAGAGCGCCAAATTACACCCCAAGTTCTGCAGCCCTCTATATATGACGGTGTTATGGGGCAACTCACGTGTGTTTACGTGTGGGAGAAAAGCAGAGCACCTGGATAAAACACACCCGAGTGAGGGGACAAGACTCTATCCCACACAGACGAATGTCGGGAGTCCGAATGTAGCTGTAGCTCCTCCTGGCGTGCTAGGGTGCGGCCACCTCTTCAAACGCCCGTACGAAGGGAGGTTCACAGCATTGGGGTGCGGCGATCCACAAACCCTTGCTGCTGCTGCTGCCTCCACGGTTGCTGGGTTACAGGCAGTCATGTGCAGCAGCAGCAGCGTAGCGACCGCCAAAAATTTACACAGATGTGTTACGCAGTCCGCATAGGCTGGAGGCACGCGATTCGCTCGTCTGCTTATTTATTTTCGTTTCGTTCTTGATACGACGGCGCCGGTTGTGGTTTTTCTCGGCTTAACGAGTACTCGCGCCTTGACTGACACAAAACGTCACGAGATGCGGAGAGGCGAGCGTCACGTTGACGGGGGCCACTGCAGCGAGAGCACGGGCGGTCGCCAGGGGCGACGGTGCCGGGCGGTCGCCAGGGGCGACGGTGCCGGGCGGTCGCCAGGGGCGACGGTGCCGGTGCCGGGCGGTCGCCAGGGGCGACGGTGCCGGTGCCGGGCGGTCGCCAGGGGCGATGGTGCCGGGCCAGGTGCTCCCCTTGGTTTCCGTTCAGAAGCAGGAGCAATGACTACTTGTGCTCAAAATTCCCATTTTACGTTAACTTATATTGAGTGACTTACCAAGTTACAGCCACTTACCAACATCTTGTGCTGTGATTTGTTTGATTTATTTTGGGCCCTCCTGGTATAAAAGCCTCAACCCATGGCAAGTGACCCACCCCTACTTAACATCTGTGTAAAATAGCTTTATAGCTCATTTTATTCCTCCAGAAGAAATAAAAATTCTGATTATGAAATGGCCCACGGCAGTTGAACACGCCACACCACTGTTCCCCCTGTACTGCGAGTAGCGTCCTTATTAGAACTGTAATGCGATGGAATAAATCCCATAGCTTACTTTGACTCATATAGCTCATTCACTGCGTCACCAATGCATTAACGTGAAAGAACGTGTTTGCGAAACGGTGCGTCCTTCTTGCGTTTGCAATGCGTTTGTTGTTTTGCGTTTGATTGCCGCAACGCAGCGCCGGTGTTTCCCGCACACCCAATATTTCTCTTGCACGGTATCCGTGCCGTGAGCCAGTCCCTTCCCTTGAGAACTGCCGCCGCCTGCTGTTATCCCCGATTTCGATTTCCCCGCTAAATTACAGCCACTGGATTCGGATAAAGCTCTAGGTTTGAGTTGGAAACTGGTAAAGTGGCAGATGACCACGGCAGCTAACAGGCGACCGCGGCAGATGGAATGCGGCCGGCGACGGGCGAGCGCGGCGTCGGTCGCTACATGGAGCTCTCGAGCGACTGGTTCACGTAGGGCAGCAGCTTCGCGTCCCGGCGGCACGGCGCAGTCCGCGACGGTGCGCCGGGACGCCTGGCGCAGTTCACGTACGAGTGACGCCCCGGCGACGTCGCCAGCAGCGGGGTGCTGGCACTGCTCGGCTGCCGAGAGCCCTCGCAGCTCCGCAAAGTGGAGCGCGGGCTGGACGTGGACGCGGCCTCGAGCGTGGCGACGGCAACGCCGCCACCACCGCCGGCATCGGCGCCGTCCGGAGGCCTCGGCGACTCGAGCGGCGGCACGTAGGCGAGGTTCGAGAAATTCCCGTTGGAGAAAGGTGACCCCGGCCAGAGAGACGGCGCGTGGCCGTGCCAAACGTACTCGTGGCACGGCGTCCTCGAGGTTTCGTCTGCGCGGTCTCCTCCCGGCGGCGGCGGCAATGCCGCGTTGTCCCCGGTGCCCGGGGACGCCCGACGGTCTGAGAGGTCGTCCTCAAGCCTCGCTGCATTCGGCAAGAGGCGGGCCACGCTCGCGTCCTTGTTGTTATTGTTGTTGTTGCGTAGAGGCGGCGGGGATCCGATGCCGGCGCCCCGGTCCGTGACGGATTTTGGCACGAGGCTCGGAGCGGACTCGATCAGAAGCGGGAGCTCGATTTCCTTGCCGAGGTCGTCAAAAATCTTTCCTTCGAAAACGTCGATCATTGCCGTCTCCCCTGCGATCTTCATCGTTCCCAACTCCTTCCTCCCCGCCGTGGGCGATGTCTCTGTCAGCTCCGAGAGGACCTCGACGACACAGACCTGCGCGTTCGAGTCGGCTGTGACTGTGCAGCCGACTTCGTACGACTCGCCCAACCACCTCTGTTGCATAAAGAAGACAAAGATCCCCCGTATAGATTTAACAGAACTGTTGGGGCAGGTGCTGTTAACGAGCACATATGAAGGCCGGCACAGCACACGAGGGGGTGTGGGTGGCCAACTCCACGCTCGGCCGCCTTTGTCTCCCTCGTGGCGATGTTTACACACTGCACCAGGCACTCATTTGAGCCTGAGTCGACCTAGGGGATGCCCGGGACAGGTTCAGATAATCGTCACTGGTGTTGGCTGTGAGCGGGAATCGAACCCGGGTCGCCAGGTTCGAAGCGCTAACCGTTACACTACCGCTCCCCACACGTGCACACACACACACGTACACACACACACGTACACACACACGTACACACACACGTACACACACACACGTACACACACATGCACACGAACACGCGCACATGCACAACCACCACCAAGTGACGGTGACGTCACCACGGCGTTTGTGCCAGGCTATGTGCACTCTAAGACCGCGTAGGTCACGGGACAGACCCAGGTGTCATGGGTTGACTGACTAAGATGAGTGGCCGATGCGCCACCTGTGCCCCCTACTGTGCCAACTTGTGCATACACACACACGCGCGCACACGACACAGATCGCCCGTTCATAACAGGTTTTTTTTAGTTAGATCGTGTAAAATAGAAATATGTGGTTAAACCCACCACCAATTCGTAAGGTCTGTCACGTAATCAAACAAAAAGGTTTGTCACGTAAACAAAAACTGGCAATTTGTTACTAGTTCACCACATTGATATTTATGCGATCTAACTCAAAACCCCATATTATGAATACTGGTATCTAAAGCCTTTGTGTTAAATCCCCCGTTCAGCATTGCTGCCGTGACCTGCAGTGCTGGTGGTGGTTGAGCACGCTGTGATGGAGACGAAACAGTCGGTGTCTGCTCGAGCGACTCTCACACATGGGCGGATGATCAATGTGTGAAGTACACGTCACACAGCAACCGCTGTCGTAGCAGTAGCGCTAGTCGAGTGATAAGGAGACGAGCGACCACCGCTGAGCAAGTGACTGGAATTGAATCGGTCACTGCCGGATCAGCAATCACCCAGAACGCTGCTTCACTCTGAGTTGTATCCCCGCACCTGCGATTGGCACGGTTGGCTACGTTCGGTGCGAAAGAAGTTCAACGTATGAGGTGCAGGAGTCCGTGAGAAGGACCTGCGTGCGCCACCCGGGCGAGGGCAGCAGCAGGGTGCTCCCTGTGCTCATTTACACGCCGCTGGGACGAGCGCCTCCAACTCACTGCCTGGAGCTCGTTTCCATCGGTGACTTTTATCGCTGACACCGTCGAGAAAGCGACCGAAGAGTTGAATAAGGAAGCGCACCGAGTGGGGCTCCAGATGGACAGACACAAAAGTGAGGCTTTTAGATTTACAGATCCACCATCCCTGCCCATTCACCACACTCCATCCACCATCCACCACACCCCATCCACCATACACTACGCCCCATCCACCACACCCCATCCACCATCCACCACACCCTATCCACCATACACCACGCCCCATTCACCATGCCCTGTGTCCACCACGCCCCGTGTCCCACCACACCCCGTCCACCACGCCCCATCCACCACACCCCATCCACCATCCACCACACCCTGGGCCACCACACCCCATCCACCATCCACCACACCCTGTGTCCACCACGCCCCGTGTCCACCACACCCCATCCACCATCCACCACACCCTGTGTCCACCACGCCCCGTGTCCACCACGCCCCGTCCACTGCTTTATGCCTGTGGAGCCGGCACTGGCCATCTGGTGCCCAGAAAATGTGGGGGAGAAGTGAGGGGGCAGTGGGGGCTGGTTGCGGTGTGGCTACCTGGAAGAGGCCGGCAAAGTGAGTCTCCAGGCTGGGGATGGGAGGCCACACGTGCTCCTTGATTCTGCACCACACAAGAAGACAAAGGATCATCCCTGTCGCCTGTTACAGACTCCTGGGGCGAGTGGCGTTAAAGCGAGCGGGGCCGGTGAAGGCCGTCACGGCACGCGAGGTGGTAGGTTGGTAAACACCTTTGTCTGCCCGATGTTCACTACACACCGCGCCAGATACTCATTGAAGGCTAAACGCACACACAAACACACGCACGCACACAGGCACACGGACACACCAGTGCAGTGCGCACACTTGGCTGGGCCCGTACGAGGCGCAACGTAACGGTGGATTGAGCATGCGGACCTGCCGGCGTGAGCGAGCGACGCGCCCAGAGCCATGAGCAGCAGCAGCAGCAGCGCCACCACCGCCAGCGCGCGGATGATCCAGGCGGCACCATCTGCACCGAAGAGAAACATCCTCCGTGTAGCCCACACACGGACTGCTGGGCCAAGTGCTGTTCGTTGAGCAGCAGCGCCTGCGACGGCCGCGCCCCTATGAAGAGGTGGTGTGGCCAGCACCATGCCATGGCCGTCTTTCTCTCCCCAATGTTGATGTTTTAACGCAGCGCACCAGATACTCATTTAAGGCCGAGTCGACCTAGAGGTGGCCCAGACCCGATTCAGATGCAGGTGCGTGCATTTCATTCTGTCCCAGGCTTGGCCTCACAGCCGACGCCGCCACTCGTTATTGTTCGCAAGCCGTGCGCACACTCCTCGCGTCAACGCCTTTGCTTGTTATCATGAGGGGTAACTGGCTGTGTTGTTATCGTGAGGGGTAACTGTGGCTGTGTGTTGTTATCGTGAGGGGTAACTGTGGGTGTGTGTTATCGTGAGGGTTAACTGTGGGTGTGTTTTGTTATCGTGAGGGTTAACTGTGGGTGTGTGTTATCGTGAGGGGTAACTGTGGCCGTGTGTTGTTATCGTGAGGGGTAACTGTGGCTGTGTGTTGTTATCGTGAGGGGTAACTGTGGCTGTGTGTTGTTATCGTGAGGGGTAACTGTGGCTGTGTGTTGTTATCGTGAGGGGTAACTGTGGCTGTGTGTTGTTATCGTGAGGGGTAACTGTGGCTGTGTGTTGTTATCGTGAGGGGTAACTGTGGCTGTGTGTTGTTATCGTGAGGGGTAACTGTGGCTGTGTGTTGTTATCGTGAGGGGTAACTGTGGCTGTGTGTTATCGTGAGGGGTAACTGTGGCTGTGTGTTGTTATCGTGAGGGGTAACTGTGGCTGTGTGTTGTTATCGTGAGGGGTAACTGTGGCTGTGTACCCTCATCTCGAGTTCTTTGTCCTGCCATGGGGTAGTGACTGCTGCCCGATGTTATAGTGCAAACGTGATTCAGATTTGCATTTTTTTGTATTTATCCATGCCCTGTAATGTACAGGGTGCTTCAAAAATGTTTACACTTATATGGGATTATTCTTCTTTGGTTCTTTCGGTAAAGTCACGTATAAAGATAAAATAATAAATTAAATAATAGCATACGACGTTTCGATTGCAACACAAGCAATCATCAGGTATAATGAAATAGCGACACAAAACCACAGACAGACATATAAGCAGACAGATATCACCAAGATACACAGAGCAACACAGGTATCTTGGTGATATCTGTCTGCTTATATGTCTGTCTGTGGTTTTCTGGTTAGATTTTGTGTCGCTATTTCATTATACCTGATGATGATTGCTTGTGTTGCAATCGAAACGTCGTATGCTATTATTTAATTTACCGAAAGAACCAAAGAATAATTCCTGCAGTCACTAAAGCTCCAAAATTAAGATTATATGGGACTAACGTTTTTAATGGAAAAAGAACGGATAATACTACACTGTCACATCATAAATGTATGTTAATAGCGTCAAAAAGTCAAGAGTCTCCACTTGTTCGCCATCATTGTTATCGCTTGTCTGGAATCTTCTCCAGGTGGTCTCCAGAGCCCGGAGGCACATTTCTCGTACTATTGTTGCCAATTCTCAGAAGTGTTAAGAGCATTTTTGAAGCAACCTGCACTTGGAGGAATGCCTCGCTTCACGCGGCACTTTGCAGGTATCTCGACTGGCGCGTTGAACGAGGGCTCGCTGTTCTGTACGATCCACCCGACTGCCCTCGCCCTCCCCGTTGTTAGTCACGTGTCTGGACGCCACGGGTGGCAAGCTGTTAACTACCTCGCCTAATCTACCGGACGTTGTGGGTTCGATCCCGACCCTGACGCCTGCTGTATATTCGGAGTGTGCGTGTCTCTCTCCCCGTGGTCGCGTGTATTTTTCTCCGGGTCCTCTGGTTTTTCCCTCCACGTTTAGAATCATGTTTTTAGATTATTTGGCTGCTATAAATGTCCACGTGATGATAAGCCACTTTGTTGAGCTATCATTTGTGGCCAGGTCGCTTCTGAAAACGTTCGACATAGCTCAGTGGGCCTTACCTGGTAAAAAAAGTTTCGTTTAGTTATGAGTCCATAATTATGAAAATATCTTAGTTGTGTTGAAACTCGTTACTCTAGGAGGTTTTGGATCAGAAAAAATTTTATCGGGAACGCATCTTAGTTCATAAAATTTGTGACATTATGTAAAGACGCGTTTCAATATACGATTTTTTACTTTTGCGTTCAGGTGTTTCGATATCGCAGCCGAAACGCATACAGAGGCATGCCCGCATTCGTCACCGATGTTGGCCGTGAGTGGGAATCCAACGTGGGTCGTCGGGTTCGAGGTGCAGTGCTAACTGCCGTGCCACCGATCCCAGCGCACGCACGCAGACAACGTGACCGCCAAGTTCCGCCGTGTGACCGCCACGTTCCGCCGTGTGACCGCGCAGACCGAACGTGGGCAAGTCGGCGGCGCGCCACGTTGTTACAACGGAGATGGAGAAATAGCGGCCCCCTGGGGACGGAGGAAACGCCACCGCCGCTTCTTGCGCAAGGGCGACCTGGGTTACAATGTCAGGTGTTGTTAGCGAGCGCCTATTAAGGCCCGCGCTGCCGCTCCCTCCGAGGGGGTGGTGTAGCTGGTGTGGACTCACCGATGATGAATCGCACTATAATTGTGCACTCTGCAAATAGCTACAGGGAGCCAGGTACGATGTTTTGTGTAAAATAATGATGATGATTGTTGTAAGAGAAGGCAATTGTGGTCATTGGGTCCTGAGGCGCCACGTCCACAGCAGAGTACGGGGGCATGCCTCCAATTTAGATTTGGGCTGACTTCGGATTTAGGAATTCAGCTGCGTTGGTGTGACGTGGAGGGTGGTGTGACGTGGAGGGTGGTGTGACGTGGAGGGTGGTGTGACGTGTGTGCGGTGTGACGTGACGTGTGTGCGGTGTGACGTGACGTGTGTGCGGTGTGACGTGACGTGTGTGCGGTGTGACGTGACGTGTGTGCGGTGTGACGTGACGTGGAGGGTGGTGTGACAGGGTGGTGGTGTGACCTGAAGAGGGTGGTGTAACGTGAGGGGTGTCTCTGATCTCCTATCCCGATCTCACAAGGATTCACCGCGGGAGGAGAGGCGTCAGGGTGGACCGGCTACACCAGCACGACGGAGGCGGCGTGCTGGTGTAGCCGAGTCCAAGTAAACACTCACGAGAGACGGGAGCTCTAACCCCTAGGGTTTGTGGTTTTACCCAATTTCCGGGTGATATTTTCAAACCTGGCAATTTTTCGTATTGCAACACCGGCATGCGCCACGGTGGCTAAGAGACATTAACTACCTCGCCTGGTATGCAGGAGGTCGTGGGTTCGATCCCGACCCTGACGCCTGCTGTATATTTGGAGTTTGCGTGTCTCCCGATGGTCGCGTGGATTTTTCTCCAGGTCCTCCACATGTAAAATCAGCGTCACGCATTTAGAGCATTTGGCTGCTTTACATTTCTACATAATAAGCCACTTTGTTGAACTTTCATTTGTGATAGCCAGGTCGCTACTGAAAAAGAGCTCTAGAACTCAGTAGGGCTGACTTGGTAAATAGAAAAAAACGATTGTGATTATTTTGGTTCGGTGTTCTGCGAATATCGAGCAAGCTTGTGTGAGTCCCGTGCGGTGCAAGAGGTAGAGTACGAGGTGTGCGTGTTGTAGACTAGTCCAGGCGTGTGTTCCAGACTTCTCGGCATGCGTGTTCTAGAGAGCACACGGTGCCAGCGTTAAGGAGTTGTGTGCCTGGTAAAATAAAAAAGTAGTTTTCGTCGTTTTTGAGTTTCAGTGCCGTGGGCCACATCTCACCCGTGGGGGCGCGTGGCTTGACGCTGACGGGGGAGCTCCAGGCCCCCCACTCTCCCGCGAGGCTCACGCCGTCGGGCCTGGCACGCACCTGCACCAGGTAGCCCGGCCCGGCCCGCAGGCTGTGCAGCCGGTGGTGGCCTCCCTCGGCATGGCCCACACTCACGAGCTGACGGGGGGCACCGGTGGTGGGGGTGAGGGGGGCACAAGGGGGGGGGGGGGCACGTAGGGAGACGCGCAGGGACCGCTGCAGCCAATCGGAGCCGGTTTGAGCCTCACAGTGTGCGGCAAGGCACGCGGCATCACCGTGCAGGGAAGGGGGTGAAGTTTATCGCGGGCACGGTAAGGCAGGCGAGGAGTCACGGCACCAGGAGAGGGTATCCCCCTCGTGTAGCAATAGGATTATGGTTAGGATCACCTCGAGGTAAGTTTAAGGATTAGGGTTAGGGATAGGTTAAGTTTAGGGAGTATTATTATGGTTAGCATTAGGTAAAGGTTAAGTGTAGGGAGTATAATTATGGTTAGCATTAGGTAAAGGTTAAGTTTAGGAAATCGGATGATGGTTAGGTATAAGGTTAGGCGGTGAGGATCAGGGACAGCTTGGGGTTGACATTAGCAATAGGATATGAATTGGGGTTAAGAATAAGGTTGGAGATTAGGGGTTATGATGTTAAGTATTAGGGCTAGAGATAAGTTTGTGTTTAGGGTTAGGATTATGGTCAGGGTTAAGAATAGAGTTGGGGTGAGTGGATAGGATTATGGTTAGGATTAGGGTGAGCGATACGTTTTCAACGAGGGATAATATTGTGGTTGGGGTGTGGGGCGATGAGGAACGGCGGTGGCGGACCTTCCACACGGAGGAGTTGTCGGCGATGTAGCGCAGCTCGTAGTGAAGGTGTTCGCTCAGCTCCTGGCTGGGCGGCCCCCACGCCACCGTCACGTCGCCCCCGGAGCCGTCGGGCTCGGCGCTCACGTTCACGGGGGGGCCCGGACGCACTGTCCATACATGGCCATTAGTATCACCGTCATCATCATCATCGTCGTCACGATCATCATCATCGTCACGGTCATCATCGTCGTCACGGTCAATCATCGTCGTCACGGCCATCATTGTCATCAAAGGTTTATGTTATCTTAACATGCGTGAAATGCTTTGAACCTAGTGGTATGAGAGGCACTCGAAAATAAACATTAATATTACTCTGATTAAAACTGCATGAAAACTCCACAAGGACGGGCTAAAGAAAATCAGTCGCCATTCTGACTGCCTGGAAATTCACGAATCCTCCCTCAATGTTCAAGTCGTGCCAAAACAGCCTCAACGCGTCCGGGAGTCTGGTGACCAGGACCGGAAGGGCAATGACCATCGTCATCATCCAGACCGTCAAGAGAAGCGAGCGGGGCTTGATGCGTCATGGCCAGAAGGGACGATGGCAAAGAAAAACGACGGAGCGGCAGCCGAAGAACGGCGTGCTGTAAGCGAGCGCCTATTAAGGCCGGAACTGCACACGAGGGGGTGGGTGGCCATCACCACGCTCGACCGCCTTTGTCTCACCAGTGGAGATGTTTTTACGCACCACACCAGGAACTCATTTGAGGCTGAGTCGACCTAGGGGAGGCCCAGGACCGGCTCAGATAATCGTCACTGGTGTTGGCCGTGAGCAGGAATCGAACCCGGGTCGCCGGGTTCATAGCGCAGAACACTAACCACTACACTACCGCTCCCCACACACGTACACACACACAAGTACACACACACGTACATACACACACACGTACACACACACGTACATACACACGTACACACACACGTACATACACACATACGTAGACACACACGTACACACACACACGTACACACACACGTACACACACGTACACACGTACACACACGTGCACACACATGTACACACACGTACACACACACACGTACACACCCTGCTGACGCACGAGGAAGGGCCCTAGCTGCACTTCGTGCCGCCCGTTTTCGTTGGAGGCGTTCACGGTCACCAGCACGGCGCTGTCTTCGTGCACGGGGAAGCTGCAGCGCCAAGTCGGGCCTCGCTCCGCTTCCTCGTCCCGCTCCTCCTCCCACTGCCACTCAGCAGCACAGGGCTGAGCTCGCCCCCCGCTGCCGGCGCACGTACACACGCACGTATATACACGTGTATGAACACGCACGCAGAGACACGCATGAACACGCACGCACACACACGAACACGCACATACGAACAAGCGCACGCACACGCACAACGGCGATGTTGTCGTGACAGCACCCAGCGGTAACGCCGTTCCACCGCTCGCGCGGATGTCCGCGGTTTGAATCCGGCAGGCCGCCCTGGTTATTACTGCTGGTGGTGCTTTCACAGTGGACGTTAAAGATCCTGTGACGTCATTCAAAACGAGGAATAGGCCATCGTGTAGCGGGGTCACGGTCCAGATTTTCCAACTAATAAAAAAATGACAGCGCAAACTACTCAATCGGGATTATATGCAGCAGCAATAATCGCCCCCTACTGGCAGACTGATGACCGTTTGCAGGCCAGGCACTGAGTTACCTTGTGCCGCACAGGGACAGCTGCCACTGGGGGTGCCCTGTTTAACTGTTTGAGATGAGATGCGAGGGTGCCAGTGAAGCCGTGAGACTCCACGGCGTGAAGAGGAGTGCGGCACTACCAACACACAAATCGTCGTCATCATCGTCATTGTCGTCATCGTCGTCATTGCCATCGTCGTCATCGTCGTCATCCTCGTGATCGTCGTCATCGTCGTCATTGTTGTCGTCATTGTTATCATCGTCGGCGTCGTCATCACGAGAGGTCAAAACATATCGGCATCGCCGCAACACGACACGCAGCGCCATTACCCGAGTCGATAGGAAGCCGTGAAGGAGGTGTCGCTCAGGTTGGCGGCTCGAGGGCTCTGCCACTCACACACGACGGACAGCAGGTCGGCCGTGAAGCAGCGGACGTCCAGCTTCCCTGGAAACGACGACAACGAGGATGGGATGCTCGCGTGCGAACTCGACGGGGCTGTGGTCGCCACCAAGCCAGGGTATTGCCGTCGTGCGTGTCGGGTGGCAGCAGTCGATTTGTGCCGACACCCGGCACCGTTGTTGCATTGAATTTCATCGCAGTGACTGCCGAGCAGTTTGGATGACAGACCTCGTGCCGACTGAGAAATGTGTCCGGGTTTGCTCTGTGGGAAGGGGAACAACCTGAAAGGGAGCTCAGACGCGGAGTCGGCACCGCTGACATCCTGGCTTTGAATTTGGATTTCAGTCATTAAAACCGGGGTTTCAAGCGTAGCGAGTCGATGGTCTCAGCACGATCACCAATCAATTACATCGAGACTCGTAGACTCACACAGAGACCCATAGACTCACAGAAACCCCATAGACTCATATAGCGACCCATAGACTCACACAGATACCCATAGATACACAGACTGAGTTGTGATTAAACCAGATTCGGACACTGTTCACGTGGAAACTTTCTTTTGTTATCAGCTGTGCCAAATGGAGAAGTGACGACAACACATTTTACTTGCGCAGTGATCTGATCCAAAAATCTACAGTATTGTGAATCAAAGCAGACATAGTTTACATGTGACATTTACTACGAAAAGAAAAATGTACACGCACTTAGTCCTTAGATCAACGATTTATGTTTGAGACCTATCATCCTACTTTGGTGATCTCGTCAAGCAGATAATTCATCAGGCAAACTCCGGTCATCCTCGCAGTGGCTTTTGGCTAACCACCGAACAAAGACGGTCACCGCATCGCGCGCTTTCCTATAAGCTGCTGCGGCTGTATGGAATGCTCTTCCTTCCGATATTTAGGACGCCACGGGAGCTATGCACTTTTAAATTTAAATTGATCTCGGATTTCCAGACGCGCACACACGCGGATCTCCAGACGCGCACATACACACGGATATCGAGACGCACACACACACTCGGATCTCCAGACGCACACACACACTCGGATCTCCAGACACACACACTCGGATCTCCAGACACACACACACACGCGGATCTCCAGACGCGCACACACACGCGGATCTCCAGACACACACACACACGCGGATCTCCAGACACACACACACACGCGGATCTCCAGACGCACACACACACGTGGATCTCCAGACACACACACACACGCGGATCTCCAGACACTCACACACACACGCGGATCTCCAGACACACACACACACGCGGATCTCCAGACGCACACACACGCGGATCTCCAGACGCACACACACACACGGATATCGAGACGCACACACACACTCGGATCTCCAGACACACACACACGCGGATCTCCAGATGCACACACATACGCGGATCTCCAGATGCACACACACACGCGGATCTACAGACAGACACACACACGTGAATCTCCAAACGCGCACACACACGCGAATTTCCAGACGCACACACACACGCGGAATCGAGACGCGCACACACACACACGGATATCTAGACGCACATACACACGCGAATCTCCAGACACACACACGCGGATCTCCAGATGCACACACATACGCGGATCTCCAGATGCACACACACACGCGGATCTACATACAGACACACACACGTGAATCTCCAAACGCGCACACACACGCGAATTTCCAGACGCACACACACACGCGGAATCGAGACGCGCACACACACACGCGGATCTCCAGACGCACACACACACTCGGATCTCCAGACGCACACACACACTCGGATCTCCAGACACACACACACGTGGATCTCCAGACGCACACACACACTCGGATCTCCAGACAAACACACACGTGGATCTCCAGACGCGCACACACACGCGGATCTACAGACACACACACACGCGGATCTTGAGACGCGCACACACACTCGGATCTCCAGACGCACACACACACACGGATATCGAGACGCACACAGACACTCGGATCTCCAGACACAAACACACACGCGGATCTCCAGACACACACACACACACGCGAATCTCCAGACGCACACACACACGCGGATCTCCACACACACACACGAATCTCCAGACACACACACACGCGAATCTCCAGACGCGCACACACACGCGGATTTCCAGACGCACACACACACTCGGATCTCCAGACACACACACACACGCGGATCTCCAGACACACACACACACGCGGATCTCCAGACACTCACACACACGCGCGGATCTCCAGACACACACACACACGCGGATCTCCAGACGCACACACACGCGGATCTCCAGACGCACACACACACACGGATATCGAGACGCACACACACACTCGGATCTCCAGACACACACACACGCGGATCTCCAGATGCACACACATACGCGGATCTCCAGATGCACACACACACGCGGATCTACAGACAGACACACACACGTGAATCTCCAAACGCGCACACACACGCGAATTTCCAGACGCACACACACACGCGGAATCGAGACGCGCACACACACACACGGATATCTAGACGCACACACACACGCGAATCTCCAGACACACACACGCGGATCTCCAGATGCATACACATACGCGGATCTCCAGATGCACACACACACGCGGATCTACATACAGACACAGACACACACACGTGAATCTCCAAACGCGCACACACACGCGAATTTCCAGACGCACACACACACGCGGAATCGAGACGCGCACACACACACGCGGATCTCCAGACGCACACACACACTCGGATCTCCAGACGCACACACACACTCGGATCTCCAGACACACACACACGTGGATCTCCAGACGCACACACACACTCGGATCTCCAGACACACACACACGTGGATCTCCAGACGCGCACACACACGCGGATCTACAGACACACACACACACGCGGATCTTGAGACGCGCACACACACTCGGATCTCCAGACGCACACACACACACGGATATCGAGACGCACACAGACACTCGGATCTCCAGACACACACACACACGCGGATCTCCAGACACACACACACGCGAATCTCCAGACGCGCACACACACGCGGATTTCCAGACGCACACACACACTCGGATCTCCAGACACACACACACACGCGAATCTCCAGACGCACACACACACTCGGATCTCGAGACACACACACACACGCGGATCTCCAGACACACACACACACACGCGAATCTCCAGACGCACACACACACGCGGATCTCCACACACACAAACGAATCTCCAGACACACACACACGCGAATCTCCAGACGCGCACACACACGCGGATTTCCAGACGCACACACACACTCGGATCTCCAGACACACACACACACGCGAATCTCCAGACGCACACACACACTCGGATCTCGAGACACACACACACACGCGGATCTCCAGACACACACACACACGCGAATCTCCAGACGCACACACACACGCGAATCTCCAGACACACACACACGCGAATCTCCAGACGCACACACACACTCGGATCTCCAGACACACACACACGCGAATCTCCAGACGCACACACACACGCGAATCTCCAGACACACACGCGAATCTCCAGACGCACACACACACACGGATCTCCAGACGCACACACACGCGGATCTCCAGACGCGCACACACACGCGGATCTCCAGACGCACACACACGCGGATCTCCAGACGCACACACACTCGGATCTCCAGACGCGCACACACGCTGATCTCCAGATGCACACACACACGCGGATCTCCAGACGCGCACACACACACGGATCTCCAGACGCACACACACGCGGATCTCCAGACGCGCACACACACGCGGATCTCCAGACGCACACACACACTCGGATCTCCAGACACACACACACTCGGATCTCAAGACGCGCACACACACACATGTGGATCTCGAGACGCGCACACACACTCGCGGATCTCCAGACGCACACACACACACTCGGATCTCGAGACGCACACACACACTCGGATCTCGAGACACACACACACACTCGGATCTCCAGACGCACACACACACTCGGATCTCGAGACGCACACACACACGCGGATCTCCAGACGCACACACACACACATGTGGATCTCGAGACGCGCACACACACGCGGATCTCCAGACGCACACACACACACTCGGATCTCCAGATGCACACACACTCGGATCTCGAGACGCGCACACACACACGCGGATCTCCAGACGCACACACACACTCGGATCTCCAGACGCGCACACACACGCGGATCTCGAGACGAACGAAAGCGGCATCAGAGGGGCGAGGCGGAGGCAGCGGCGAGCTCACCGGTGACGAACGGAGGGGCCGCCGTCACCGCCAGCGACCACTCGCTCCAGGGCCCTGCGTACTGACTCTGGTCCGAGGGCCGGGCCCTGACGCGGAACCTGTACACGGCGGCCTCCTCGTCGGGGAAGTGCAGCTCCGCCCAAGTGTCGTACGCGGTCTTCTCCTGCGGCCAACACGCACGCTCGGCTCCCTTCACGGAGCACTCGGCAACGGAGCCGAGGGATTTCCTGGCGCCGAGGGCACCGACGCCTCGTCAGGGCTCCCCCTCACAAAAGACCCAACGCACACGATCCCTGGGGTCGACGCTCACAGTTCACCCTGAAACCGTGGCAGTAGATGCGGATACCTGATGTTGCGTAACTGGACAATGTGAAACTCTCCAGCGGTGTGCGACTGTGGTCATCCAGAACAAACCATACAACATTTAACGACGCAATGCCCCGATCCACAAATGGGAAGGAGACATCACCGTGATACGGTACCGCTGCTCCTGACGCGGTTATCTGGATCTAACCATCTGAATGTGAAATTGAAGTCGTTGCTCTGCATCTACATCCGCCGTACAGAAGAAGGAGGAGGAGGAGACCGAGCAAGAATCTCGCTCCGGCTTGGAGCGCGAGCACGGATCGCTCGAAAGACGCGGCGGCCGTGTCGGGGGGCCGGGGCGGGGGGGGGGGGCAGGGAAGGGGGCGGCCGATCACAGCCGAGGGCTCTCACGTGCGGTGGGGCGGCGGGCTCAGGGGTCGCGCGGCCGCCCTTCGTCACCCGCTCATAGCATAGCTGGAAGAGGAGCGCAAAGTCGCTGCCCGGGGCAGGCGCCCACGATGCGCGCAGACGTCCCTGGCGGCCGTCGCTCCTCACCGCCAGCTCGCCCGGCGGGTCGACCAGAACTGGCAGGGCAGCAGCAGCGGCGGCAGCGGTCAGCACCGGACAGCGGCGCCATCTCCCCTCGCGTCTCCTCCCCGCGTCTCCCCCGCGTCTCCCCCGCGTCTCCCCCCCGGCGTCTCCCCCCTGCGTCTCCCCCCCGCGTCTCCCCCGCGTCTCCCCCCCGCGTCTCCCCCGCGTCTCCCCCCCGCGTCTCCCCCGCGTCTCCCCCCCGCGTCTCTCCCCCACGTCTCCCCCGCGTCTCCCCCCCACGTCTCCTCCGCGTCTCCCCCCCGCGTCTCCCCCGCGTCTCCCCCCCGCGTCTCCCCCGTGTCTCCCCCGCGTCTCCCCCCCGCGTCTCCCCCGTGTCTCCCCCCTGCGTCTCCCCCGCGTCTCCCCCCGCGTTTCCCCCCGCGTCTCCCCCCCGCGTCTCCCCCACGTCTCCCCCTGCGTCTCCCCCCCGCGTCTCCCCCGTGTCTTTCCCCCGCGTCTCCCCCGCGTCTCCCCCGCGTCTCCCCCCCGTCTCCCCCCCGCGTCTCCCCCGCGTCTCCCCCCCGCGTCTCCCCCGTGCCTCCCCCGCGTCTCCCCCCCGCGTCTCCCCCGTGTCTCCCCCCCGCGTTTCCCCCGCGTCTCCCCCGCGTCTCCCCCCGCATTTCCCCCCGCGTCTCCCCCGCGTTTCCCCCGCATCTCCCCCGCGTTTTCCCCCGCGTCTCCCCCCCACGTCTCCCCCTCGTCTCCCCCGTGTCTCCCCCCCGCGTCTCCCCCGCGTCTCCCCCCCGCGTCTCCCCCGTCTCCCCCCGTCTCCCCCACGTCTCCCCCCGCGTTTCTCCCCGCGTCTCCTCCCCGCGTCTCCCCCGCGTTTCCCCCCCACATCTCCCCTCCGTCTCCCCCTGCGTTTCCCCCCGCATCTCCCCATCTCCCCCCTGTGTCTCCCCCCGTCTCCCCCACGTCTCCCCCGCGTCTCTTCCCCGCGTCTCCCCCGCGTCTCCCCAGCGTCCCCCCCCGCGTCTCCCCCGCGTCTCCCCCGCGTCACCCCCACATCTCCCCCGCGTCTCCCCCCGCGTTTCCCCCCGCGTCTCCCCCCCGCATCTCCCCCGCGTCTCCCCCTGCATCTCCCCCCGCGTCTCCCCCGCGTCTTTCCCCCACATCTCCCCCGCGTCTCCCCCGCGTCTCCCCCCGCGTCTCCCCCGCGTCTCCCCCGCGTCACCCACGCGTCTCCCCCGCGTCTCCCCCCGTTTCCCCCCGCGTCTCCCCCCG
>NC_083817.1:12371131-12390221 GCF_015708825.2 Lethenteron reissneri
AGCGTGTGAGTGGTATGGCCCATGGTGGAAGTGTGTGAGTGGCATGGGTCCTGGTGGAAGTGTGTGGGTGGTATGGGTCCTGGTGGAAGTGTGTGAGTGGTATGGGCCCTGGTGGAAGCGTGTGAGTGGCTTGGGCCCTGGTGGAAGTGTATGGGTGGCATGGGTCCTGGTGGAAGCGTGTGAGTGGTATGTGTCCTGGTGGAAGCGTGTGAGTGGTATGGGCCCTGGTGGAAGTGTGTGGGTGGCATGGGTCCTGGTGGAAGTGTGTGAGTGGTATGGGCCCTGGTGGAAGTGTGTGATTGATATGGGTCCTGGTGGAAGTGTGTGGGTGGCATGGCTCCTTGTGGAAGTGTGTGAGTGGTATGGGCCCTGGTGGAAGTGTGTGAGTGGTATGGGTCCTGGTGGAAGTGTGTGAGTGGTATGGGCCCTGGTGGAAGCGTGTGAGTGGCATGGGTCCTGTTGGAAGTGTATGGGTGGCATGGGTCCTGGTAGAAGCGTGTGAGTGGTATGTGTCCTGGTGGAAGCGTGTGAGTGGTATGGGCCCTGGTGAAAGTGTGTTGGCGGCATGGGTCCTGGTGGAAGTGTGTGAGTGGTATGGGTCCTGGTGGAAGTGTGTGAGTGATATGGGTCCTGGTGGAAGTGTGTGGGTGGCATGGGTCCTGTTGGAAGTGTGTGAGTGGTATGGGCCCTGGTGGAAGTGTGTGGGTGGCATGGGTCTTGGTGGAAGTGTGTGAGTGGTATGGGTCCTGGTGGAATGTGTGAGTGGTATGGGTCCTGGTGGAAGCGTGTGAGTGGTATGGGCCCTGGTGGAAGTGTGTGAGTGGCATGGGTCCTGGTGGAAGTGTGTGGGTGGTATGGGTCCTGGTGGAAGTGTGTGAGTGGTATGGGCCCTGGTGGAAGCGTGTGAGTGGCTTGGGCCCTGGTGGAAGTGTGTGGGTGGTATGGGTCCTGGTGGAAGTGTGTGAGTGGTATGGGTCCTGGTGGAAGTGTGTGAGTGGTATGGGCCCTGGTGGAAGTGTGTGGGTGGCATGGGTCCTGGTGGAAGTGTGTGAGTGGTATGGGCCCTGGTGGAAGTGTGTGAGTGATATGGGTCCTGGTGGAAGTGTGTGGGTGGCATGGGTCCTGGTGGAAGTGTGTGAGTGGTATGGGCCCTGGTGGAAGTGTGTGGGTGGCATGGGTCTTGGTGGAAGTGTGTGAGTGGTATGGGTCCTGGTGGAAGCGTGTGAGTGGTATGGGTCCTGGTGGAAGCGTGTGAGTGGTATGGGCCCTGGTGGAAGCGTGTGAGTGGCATGGGCCTTGGTGGAAGCGTGTGAGTGGTATGGGTCCTGGTGGAAGCGTGTGAGTGGTATGGGCCCTGCTGGAAGTGTGTGAGTGGCTTGGGCCCTGGTGGAAGTGTGTGGTTGGTATGGGTCCTGGTGGAAGTGTGTGAGTGGTATGGGTCCTGGTGGAAGTGTGTGAGTGGTATGGGCCCTGGTGGAAGTGTGTGGGTGGCATGGGTCCTGGTGGAAGTGTGTGAGTGGTATGGGCCCTGGTGGAAGTGTGTGAGTGATATGGGTCCTGGTGGAAGTGTGTGGGTGGCATGGGTCCTGGTGGAAGTGTGTGAGTGGTATGGGCCCTGGTGGAAGTGTGTGGGTGGCATGGGTCTTGATGGAAGTGTGTGAGTGGTATGGGTCCTGGTGGAAGCGTGTGAGTGGTATGGGTCCTGGTGGAAGCGTGTGAGTGGTATGGGCCCTGGTGGAAGCGTGTGAGTGGCATGGGCCTTGGTGGAAGCGTGTGAGTGGTATGGGTCCTGGTGGAAGCGTGTGAGTGGTATGGGCCCTGCTGGAAGTGTGTGAGTGGCATGGATCCTGGTGGAAGCGTGTGAGTGGTATGGGCCCTGGTGGAAGTGTGTAAGTGGCATGGGTCCTGGTGGAAGTGTGTGGGTGGTATGGGTCCTGGTGGAAGTGTGTGGGTGGCATGGGTCCTGGTGGAAGCGTGTGAGTGGTATGGGCCCTGGTGGAAGCGTGTGAGTGGCATGGGTCCTGGTGGAAGTGTATGGGTGGCATTGGTCCTGGTGGAAGCGTGTGAGTGGTATGTGTCCTGGTGGAAGCGAGTGAGTGGTATGGGCCCTGGTGGAAGTGTGTGGGTGGCATGGGTCCTGGTGGAAGTGTGTGAGTGGTATGGGTCCTGGTGGAAGCGTGTGAGTGGTATGGGTCCTGGTGGAAGCGTGTGAGTGGTATGGGCCCTGGTGGAAGCGTGTGAGTGGCATGGGCCTTGGTGGAAGCGTGTGAGTGGTATGGGTCCTGGTGGAAGCGTGTGAGTGGTATGGGCCCTGCTGGAAGTGTGTGAGTGGCATGGGTCCTGGTGGAAGTGTGTGGGTGGCATGGGTCTTGGTGGAAGTGTGTGAGTGGTATGGGTCCTGGAGGAAGCGTGTGAGTGGTATGGGTCCTGGTGGAAGCGTGTGAGTGGTATGGGCCCTGGTGGAAGCGTGTGAGTGGCATGGGCCTTGGTGGAAGCGTGTGAGTGGTATGGGTCCTGGTGGAAGCGTGTGAGTGGTATGGGCCCTGCTGGAAGTGTGTGAGTGGCATGGGTCCTGGTGGAAGCGTGTGAGTGGTATGGGCCCTGGTGGAAGTGTGTAAGTGGCATGGGTCCTGGTGGAAGTGTGTGGGTGGTATGGGTCCTGGTGGAAGTGTGTGGGTGGCATGGGTCCTGGTGGAAGCGTGTGAGTGGTATGGGCCCTGGTGGAAGCGTGTGAGTGGCATGGGTCCTGGTGGAAGTGTATGGGTGGCATGGGTCCTGGTGGAAGCGTGTGAGTGGTATGTTTCCTGGTGGAAGCGTGTGAGTGGGATGGGCCCTGGTGGAAGTGTGTGGGTGGCATGGGTCCTGGTGGAAGTGTGTGAGTGGTATGGGCCCTGGTGGAAGTGTGTGAGTGATATGGGTCCTGGTGGAAGTGTGTGGGTGGCATGGGTCCTGGTGGAAGTGTGTGAGTGGTATGGGCCCTGGTGGAAGTGTGTGGGTGGCATGGGTCTTGGTGGAAGTGTGTGAGTGGTATGGGCCCTGGTGGAAGTGTGTGAGTGGTATGGATCCTGGTGGAATGTGTGAGTGGTATGGGTCCTGGTGGAAGCGTGTGAGTGGTATGGGCCCTGGTGGAAGCGTGTGAGTGGCATGGGCCTTGGTGGAAGCGTGTGAGTGGTATGGGTCCTGGTGGAAGCGTGTGAGTGGTATGGGCCCTGGTGGAAGAGTGTGAGTGGCATGGGTCCTGGTGGAAGCGTGCGGGTGGCATGGGTCCTGGTGGAAGTGTGTGGGTGGCATGGGTCCTGGTGGAAGTGTGTGGGTGGTATGGGTCCTGGTGGAAGTGTGTGGGTGGTATGGGCCCTGGTGGAAGCGTGTGAGTGGTATGAGTCCTGGTGGAAGCGTGTGAGTGGTATGGGTCCTGGTGGAAGTGTGTGGGTGGTATGGGCCCTGGTGGAAGTGTGTGAGTGGTATGGGTCCTGGTGGAATGTTTGAGTGGTATGTGTCCTGGTGGAAGCGTGTGAGTGGTATGGGCCCTGGTGGAAGCGTGTGAGTGGCATGGGCCCTGGTGGAAGTGTGTGGGTGGTATGGGTCCTGGTGGAAGTGTTTGGGTGGCATGGGTCCTGGTGGAAGCGTGTGAGTGGTATGTGTCCTGGTGGAAGCGTGTGAGTGGTATGGGCCCTGGTGGAAGCGTGTGAGTGGCATGGGCCCTGGTGGAAGTGTGTGGGTGGTATGGGTCCTGGTGGAAGTGTGTGGGTGGCATGGGTCCTGGTGGAAGCGTGTGAGTGGTATGGGCCCTGGTGGAAGCGTGTGAGTGGCATGGGTCCTGGTGGAAGTGTGTGAGTGGTATGGGCCCTGGTGGAAGTGTGTGAGTGGCATGGGCCCTGGTGGAAGTGTGTGGGTGGTATGGGCCCTGGTGGAAGTGTGTGAGTGGTATGGGCCCTGGTGGAAGCGTGTGAGTGGTATGGGCCCTGGTGGAAGTGTGTGAGTGGCTTGGGCCCTGGTGGAAGTGTGTGGGTGGTATGGGTCCTGGTGGAAGTGTGTGAGTGGTATGGGTCCTGGTGGAAGTGTGTGAGTGGTATGGGCCCTGGTGGAAGTGTGTGCGTGGCATGGGTCTTGGTGGAAGTGTGTGAGTGGTATGGGCCCTGGTGGAAGTGTGTGAGTGATATGGGTCCTGGTGGAAGTGTGTGGGTGGCATGGGTCCTGGTGGAAGTGTGTGAGTGGTATGGGCCCTGGTGGAAGTGTGTGGGTGGCATGGGTCTTGGTGGAAGTGTGTGAGTGGTATGGGCCCTGGTGGAAGTGTGTGAGTGGTATGGGTCCTGGTGGAAGCGTGTGAGTGGTATGGGTCCTGGTGGAAGCGTGTGAGTGGTATGGGTCCTGGTGGAAGCGTGTGAGTGGTATGGGCCCTGGTGGAAGCGTGTGAGTGGCATGGGCCTTGGTGGAAGCGTGTGAGTGGTATGGGTCCTGGTGGAAGCGTGTGAGTGGTATGGGCCCTGCTGGAAGTGTGTGAGTGGCATGGGTCCTGGTGGAAGCGTGTGAGTGGTATGGGCCCTGGTGGAAGTGTGTAAGTGGCATGGGTCCTGGTGGAAGTGTGTGGGTGGTATGGGTCCTGGTGGAAGTGTGTGGGTGGCATGGGTCCTGGTGGAAGCGTGTGAGTGGTATGGGCCCTGGTGGAAGCGTGTGAGTGGCATGGGTCCTGGTGGAAGTGTATGGGTGGCATGGGTCCTGGTGGAAGCGTGTGAGTGGTATGTGTCCTGGTGGAAGCGTGTGAGTGGGATGGGCCCTGGTGGAAGTGTGTGGGTGGCATGGGTCCTGGTGGAAGTGTGTGAGTGGTATGGGCCCTGGTGGAAGTGTGTGAGTGATATGGGTCCTGGTGGAAGTGTGTGGGTGGCATGGCTCCTTGTGGAAGTGTGTGAGTGGTATGGGCCCTGGTGGAAGTGTGTGGGTGGCATGGGTCTTGGTGGAAGTGTGTGAGTGGTATGGGCCCTGGTGGAAGTGTGTGAGTGGTATGGATCCTGGTGGAATGTGTGAGTGGTATGGGTCCTGGTGGAAGCGTGTGAGTGGTATGGGCCCTGGTGGAAGCGTGTGAGTGGCATGGGCCTTGGTGGAAGCGTGTGAGTGGTATGGGTCCTGGTGGAAGCGTGTGAGTGGTATGGGCCCTGGTGGAAGAGTGTGAGTGGCATGGGTCCTGGTGGAAGCGTGCGGGTGGCATGGGTCCTGGTGGAAGTGTGTGGGTGGCATGGGTCCTGGTGGAAGTGTGTGGGTGGTATGGGTCCTGGTGGAAGTGTGTGGGTGGTATGGGCCCTGGTGGAAGCGTGTGAGTGGTATGAGTCCTGGTGGAAGCGTGTGAGTGGTATGGGTCCTGGTGGAAGTGTGTGGGTGGTATGGGCCCTGGTGGAAGTGTGTGAGTGGTATGGGTCCTGGTGGAATGTTTGAGTGGTATGTGTCCTGGTGGAAGCGTGTGAGTGGTATGGGCCCTGGTGGAAGCGTGTGAGTGGCATGGGCCCTGGTGGAAGTGTGTGGGTGGCATGGGTCCTGGTGGAAGCGTGTGAGTGGTATGTGTCCTGGTGGAAGCGTGTGAGTGGTATGGGCCCTGGTGGAAGCGTGTGAGTGGCATGGGCCCTGGTGGAAGTGTGTAGGTGGTATGGGTCCTGGTGGAAGTGTGTGGGTGGCATGGGTCCTGGTGGAAGCGTGTGAGTGGTATGGGCCCTGGTGGAAGCGTGTGAGTGGCATGGGTCCTGGTGGAAGTGTGTGAGTGGTATGGGCCCTGGTGGAAGTGTGTGAGTGGCATGGGCCCTGGTGGAAGTGTGTGGGTGGTATGGGCCCTGGTGGAAGTGTGTGAGTGGTATGGGCCCTGGTGGAAGCGTGTGAGTGGTATGGGCCCTGGTGGAAGTGTGTGAGTGGCTTGGGCCCTGGTGGAAGTGTGTGGGTGGTATGGGTCCTGGTGGAAGTGTGTGAGTGGTATGGGTCCTGGTGGAAGTGTGTGAGTGGTATGGGCCCTGGTGGAAGTGTGTGCGTGGCATGGGTCTTGGTGGAAGTGTGTGAGTGGTATGGGCCTTGGAGGAAGTGTGTGAGTGATATGGGTCCTGGTGGAAGTGTGTGGGTGGCATGGGTCCTGGTGGAAGTGTGTGAGTGGTATGGGCCCTGGTGGAAGCGTGTGAGTGGTATGGGCCCTGGTGGAAGCGTGTGAGTGGCATGGGTCCTGGTGGAAGTGTATGGGTGGCATGGGTCCTGGTGGAAGCGTGTGAGTTGTTGTATAGGTTGGTTATGAAAATTTGTTATGTTGTATGCGTGCGTGGGTGAAATTATTATGTTGTATATGTGGGTTATGAATATTCAGTGGAAATAATAATAATTAAATGAAATTTGGCCAAATGTGTAATTATCCGGAAATATGTTAATTTATGTAATTACGCACATTTTAATTATGCCAATTCGAGAGGTAATCGTATTAATTATGCGAGTGGGTGTAATTATGATAACGCAAGTCGTTATGATAACCAGACCCCGGTTCACCCCGTTATCGCTTTAACATTTACTGAGTATGTATTAGTGTGTTTATTAAGGTCACCAAGTTCAAATCTCAACGCAGAAGCAGATCTTATGCATAGATTTCAGGAAAGAATCACACAACCACTTCTGTATTGATCAATTTATTACTAATTCAACCTTAACTATGATATAGTATGCGAACTCTCAATCCCGGAACGTCAATACGGCATCAATACAGTATCATCAACGATTGTCTGATTTCACTTTGACAACGGCACATGGATCCCGCATAACGCGATGGTTCTTAGTGAGAGAGAGAGTCGTTAAAACATGCAAATATTATGCTAAGAAAACCTTAACGTTAATGAATGATTATACTCAATATTGTTCACGCAGTACCGCACTCCTTATTGATCATACGCAACCCTTATCACGTTGTTAACACCTTGGGTCACGGAACAGTTGAATATTCTGTAGAGGATGCGAGTACGTGCGGCGATTATGACTGAAAGATACTTGAAAGATTATACGGCGATAAAAAAACACAATCAAAAACAGTTATTATTCTTAAAGGCACCAATCTCAACAGATACATCGGCAGGTTATCTCAGAACGGCTCGGAGTAAGGGCCTGCGACGGTGCTCCTTTTCCGAAGATCGTTATCTTATACCAAGTTTACTAATTGGGGACCAGATCACCTGATAAGGATCCGGTGGGCCACCACTCCCCACGTGAGCGTGGCTCGGCGGAAGGAGGTGCCAAGAATCAGTTCGTATTGATGGATCTGTTGGGAATTTATGCGATTAAGAGTACAGCCCACTAAATATTAAAGATAAAAATTAAGAATACTCTTATAAACGACGGAGGGCCATCACTCGGTCTCGTTGTGATGCTTTCCAGCCACGGATGGCTTATGGGTTCGAGTGTTTTTGAGTGGTAAGAGTTGTCTTGAATAGTCAGTGTTCGGAGTCGATTCTTTAGGTCAAACAGACGCCTGGTGGTCGTGTGGTGAGGGGGCGGTGCGCGTCATACGTATCAGTCGATCCCCTGTCACCGTGGTGGTTCGGATGGCTGTTGATACGCTGTCGCAGTTCGGAACCCGGTCGGTAGGTGGCGCCCACAACTCGCTCGTAGCGTGCAGCGCTGGATCGTCGCCCAACCGCAACGATCACCACTCCGGCGGCAGCAGAGACCTCCGGCGGCAGCAGAGGTTGACGAGCTGAAGATGAGTCGAGCCGACCCGCTGGTCGCAGCTTGCTCCTGAGTCGACCCTCCCGGTCGAGCTCGCTCCTGGGTCGACCCGCTGGTCGCCCTCGCTCCTGAGTCGACTCTCTGGTCGCACTCCTGAGTGGACCCACTGGTCGCACTCCTCCTGAGCCGACTCTCCCGGTCGCGCTCCTGAGTGGACCCTCTCGTCGCACTCCTGAGTGGACCCGCTCTGGTCGCACTCGTTCCTGAGTCGACCCTCCCGGTCGAGCTTCTGAGTGGACCCTCCCGTCGCACTGGTTTCCAATGCTCAGGATCCTTTACTTTATGCCGAAAGATCCCCCTGGATCCCGCCCACAAGGCGGGGCTTCCGATTTTTGCTGTGTCAGGATCTGTCCGTAGGCAGGTGTGTCCATGTGTGTGTCCGTACGTCCGTGTGCATCACTGACGGTATATTCCGTTGTCACACTCCCTCCATAAAACCCACGAGCAAACAATCAGATGTTGCAAATTGCCTCGAAGTCGTCTCTCTGTCTGGGTGCAATTTATCTCTTGTCTGGCCTTCTTCATGAACCCAAAACACAGACGTTACAAATCGTCTCATAGGCGTCTTTGTTCGTGTTGCACAACCTGGAGGGAGGGGCAACACTCTCTCCGACCCGGCGCACAAAGAAATGGTTAAAAAGTTTTAAGTTAACATTTGTCCCTTACTATTTCACAGTTATGATTCTGTATGTAACCTAAGGTCTGTCGTTTCATCGTGATGCTTGACTCCAGTGGAGGTGTTTCCCCGAGCGTATACACACTCCTATCCCGCGCTGCGGGAATACAAAGACGGCCGGGATCTCCCTTTCTCTCCGACCCTGGGTTTAACATCGTTTTTTAATATTATGTATTATATTCGACCTGGTGGTGATTCATCCCGTTATCCTGGCTTTTCCATAAGTTTTACTTTTGTCTTTTCATGCATATACTTATTACTATTAATTTATTTCCGATATCTCAGGTTAAGGGGTAAGTTTCTTGATCCTAGGAATTCGTATTCCTTGGTGCCTGCATGGTTATATAAGCGGAATATAGTTTACGGTGAATAGCGTTAACATTGATGTTATGTGCGATATTATGTATTGTGATGTCTTTAACTTAACTTGTTTGTCAGAGCTTTACTGACACAAAGCTGTATTTCATAGCCCGCAGTCTTTGCCCCACCCTATCTCTGCTCGCCGTTGTTGTTGCCTGCCGTTAATTCAAGGCCTCATTAATTTCGTCACTCCTGAGTAGGTGAGGGCGGTTGAACCTTGGAGTCAGTTCTGGTTTTTGTCTGCCTGCTTCTTCTTGTGTCCCCTGACCCCGGGAGTTATTATTCTACTTGATGGCCTGTCGAAGCCCCACTCGCTGTTGCTGGGCTGGTGTTGTTCCCGGCTTTTTGCTTACGTTTGCAGTTCGCCGTGCTCTTAATTTCCTTCCCTCGTCAACCTTATATCGACTATTCGCTCCTGTCTGGGTGCGATTCAATTTTGACTTAGGAAGGTTCTGATTGTCATATGCTTCGGGTCGAGTTGTATAGAAAGTATTAAAGTATGGAAATAACATTTCATATTGACTTAATAATGGTGATGGTTCAGTAGGCGTAACTTGTGGCCTGGTTTAATTGGAGTGGGTGTGAATATCGATAACTTTAACCTACCCTGTTGTTAAATTCCGACTTTAACGTTACTTTAATAGCAATACAGAATAATTGAGCTTTTTGTCTTAACTAGGCGAATGCGAACTTCTGGTGACCCCCGCAGCCTTGTTACTCAGCTGGGTCTTGTGCCTTGAGAGATATACAACCCTCTTTTAAATCACCTCTCCCCCTGTCAACCTTCTGCTCTGGGAGTGTTATTCTTGATTCCAGGTCCAAGGCCCCCTCACATCCAGACGCGCAGGGTTGTTTACATCAGCTCCCCCCCTGTGCACGTGTCCTAACTAGCTCGGAATTCCTGAACACACAATCAGTGATGATTCCTGGCTTTCTGTGGTTGTGATTTAGACAAAGGCGCCTCTGTTTTCTTCCATTGCCTTTGAGTCGACACTGCCCTATTATTTGCCCATGTGCTGAGGTCATAGAATTCGTTTTGACTTCAGTAATATTAACATTCAGTATTGGATTAGCAAATGGGCAATGGTTCATTGATGTAGCTCGCAGCCTGGTCTCCAATTTGAGCGAGCGCGAGGATCGATAATTTAGCCTACTCTGTTGTTGAATTTCGAATTTTGACGTTACTTTAAAACCATGCAGGATGATTGGGCTTTTGCCTTAACTATGTCTGGCTGACACTCCCACTGTCTCTGCCGCCTGCACGGGTGACATGTGCCCGTTCATCAGGCCTTATCTTCCCTTGAAGCAAGGTTGTAAATTCTGCCATCCTAGCCCTCCTCCGGTTCATTACTTAACAACACCTGGTGTTTTGCAGTTTGCTGCGCTTGGTGTGTTTCACTCATTACAAAAAAAACAAGTAAAAAGATAATATATAAAAATCATCAAATATTATTAATCTCAATTATGGAAGAAGGGTTAGGATACAACATTCCGCCCTTTTAAAAATGACCAGTGGTCAAATGGCCACGGGTTATTTTTAAAAATATGTATACCCTTCTTCCATCATGAACCATCGATTGTCCTCAAGTTTTGCTGCTATTCCTTATAACGCGCGCGTACGTGTCACAACTTAACAGGTTATATGTGACAAGAGAGAGAAAAAAAAATTCTAAAGGAAGGTAAAACGATAAGGGAGGGAAAGTTATTCTATTGACTACATGTTATAGGAGATATCGTTAAAAAGATAGTCTCTACGGTTATTCTTGGGTGGCATCATCAGGCCTTGGCTCTATCCCTGTTCCTGGGCTCGAATGGTATGTGGCTTGTGCCTGCGATTAGTCTTTTAAGTTCGGCATTCATTTTGGCCACACGGTATGTTAAGGTTAGAATAGCCAGGACTAGTATGATCATCCCTGTTGCCCCTGTGATTCCCATCCCCATCTGTTGATTTCGCTGATATCCAGCCACTTCGGTCGCCCAAGTAAGATCTGTTATGTTAATCTCTGATTCGCTGAGGGATAATTTCACCATATGGAATTCTTTACTGTTCAACAAGTTGGGCAGAGTGCTGCTTATCTCAACCTTGTGGCCTCGGAATGTGTCTACTATTTCTACCTCCGCTTGGTGTAGGCTTTTGTCTAGGTTATATAATACCTTGTCCCCTATGCGTACGAATGTTCCTCTTGGTATTGTGACCAGTGCGACGTGGCTTGGAATCGGAACTTCCATGGTTATGGAGTGTTGATCGGTGGAAACAATTGCCGTGTCTAGAGGGGTGCTAATCAACCACTGGGAATTAGCTATCATGGCCACTGTTCCGGTTCTTTCCTTGGGTTTACTTAGCTTAAACTTGCAAGTTTCCTTGGAGCTTAGGTTTGACAGACCACACATTATTTCTGCTGGATCTTGGATATGATCGGCGAGTGTCTTTAGTGTTTCGTCCTCTTGTTGCATTCTGATCAGGTCTTCGGAAGGCTAGGCACTGTTCAATTGGGCTCTGGTTCCAGCTTCTGCCGGGTTCTTCCCACTTCTTGTGACCAGTCTTATCACGGCGATGTCTTGGTTCGTCGACTCTTGTTGTCCGTCTCTGTCGGTTTGGTCTTCTAGCTTCCACGGGGTGCCTTCCAGGCTTCCCACTTTTGCTATAGCATCTGCTTGGTCGTTCCCAGTTTTCTCTTGACCAGGTATCTTGGAGTGCCCTTTGACTTTCTTCCAAAATATCTTCATATCCTTGTTCTGAACCATCTTATCTATGGCCTCGAATAGTTCTCGATGGCGAATTGGTTTATTCCTATGGTTCTTCATCTCGTTTTTTTTCCATATGGGTAGGTGGTGCAGGAAGCTGTGCTGTACGTAGTTGGAATCAGTGCACACCACCATGGTCCGTATTTGGTTATCGGATGCCATCTGGACAGCGATGTGTACCCCGACCAACTCTGCATACTGGTTTGACTTTGGTCCCAGCTGAAATCCCTCTTGAATCCCTGCGAGTGGGCCAGTTTCCCAAATGACTCCTGACCCAGCGTGAAGCTTGTTCTCCTTCATCTTGGAGCATCCATCGATGTATACCACTGGTAGGTCGGCACATGTCTCCTTCCTGAAGGGCAGGTACCTGTTGTCCTCCGGAGGTATCTTTTCGTCCTCTGCTTCTATGCTGTCAAAGGTACAATCATGTAAATCGTCAAGACCTTGGGCCATTGGACTTTTCTTGTTCTTTGCGTATTTCACTGTGATTGGTAGGCCTTGGAGTGTCAGTGCCCAGCTGGCTATTCGGCTGCTGGTTACGCGGCCCTCTCGAATCTTCTTACTGTTGAGGTATGCCAAGGATTCATGATTCGTTTCCAGGATGATCCTCTCTCCGTTCAACAAGTTCCGAAAATGTTGTATGGCCCAGATGTTTCCAAATATCGCCTTCTCACACTCGGAGAACTTCATCTCCACTCCCCGGAGGGCTTTGCTGGCATAGGCAATAACTCGTTTCTCTGCTTCCTGTCTCTGGTACAGTACCGAGCTGATACTATGATCTGAGTATGCGGTCTCCAGGTGGTATTCTTTCCTTTTCTCTGGGTATGCTAGGCAGGATGCCTCTGTGATCTGTCGTTTTAATTCTTTTTCTGCGGCTTCCTGTTCCTGTCCCCACTCCCATGGTTCGTCTTTTTGCAGTAGTTTAACTAAGGGTCGAACGATTCCTGCGTAGTCGTCCACGAACTGTCGAAGGTAGTTGCAAATCCCTAAGAAGCTCCGAAGGGTCGTGACTGTGGTGGGCGATTTGAGTGCGAGGAGGGCTTCAAGTCTTTTGGTTTGGGGTAACATTCCCTCAGTGCCGACCTGGAGCCCGAGGTAGTCCACCCTTTTGCGTGCCCACTGTCCTTTTTGTATTGAAATCTTTGCGCCTGCTTCCTTTAACTGCTCGAGGGTATGCTGGAGGCTCTCGAGGTGTTCTTCCCATGAGGAGTCCTTGACTAGTATGTCGTCGACGTAGACGATGGTGCCTCGCTCTTTTGCGTCGCCCATCGCCTTGTGGAGGAATATGTTGAAGTCTGCAGGTGAGTTCGAGTATCCGAACGGGCAGCGATTCCAAGTATACTGTATTCCGTTGAAGGTGAAGGCCAACTTGTATTGATCGGTTTCTTTTACTGGCATGGTCCAGAAGCCATTTGCTAGGTCCATTGTGGTGAGTACCTTTGCGCCTTTTATTTGGTTGAGACCGTGGTCGATTTCTGCCATTGGCCATCGAGATAGGGGAACTGTTTTATTGAGTTGTCGGTAGTCGATCGTGAGTCTCCATTTTCCCGTGGGTTTTAGTACTGGCCAAATGGGTGAGTTGTAGGTCGAGTTGCATTCCCGGATTATGTTCTTTTTGAGTAGGTTCTCTAGGGTTTCTTGGATCGATTCATAGGCGGCCAGTGGAATCTTGTATTGCTTCACGTATACCGCTGGTGCTCCCTCCAGTGTGGGAATGGATACCACATGTAGGTCGGTTTTGCCACAATCATAGGAGTCTTTGGAGAACAGGGAGTTGTATTTTTGGAGCAGTTGTCGTAGCTCGTCTCGTTGAGTGTCGCTCTCTAGGGCGTCTGCTGCTTCAATTTGTTGTTCTATTTGTTCTTCTATTGTAAGGACTCTTTTCTCTTGGTTTGGATCTAGGGCCTTCGTGGTTTCGGGCGGTTCAATTGAAAGTTCATTTTGCGTTACTATCGGTTGAGTTGCCTTGGCTTCATCCGAGGGTAATACGCTCTTGCCCTTGTGTTCTCCTTCATCAGGTTGCAGTTCGTCGGTTTGGCCTCCAGGGGGCGGTATATACTCCATGAGGGGACGGTCATTTGGTGATACTGACTCTAAGTCGGCTTCCTTTCGGTCTTCTCTCAGTCTGTTAGTCATTAGCTGAGTGATTCGAATTCCTGCTGGGAGCTCGTCTTCGTTCCTGATTGTCGTTGATAGGTCGTCGAGCTCCTGTGTTATCACTTGGATTCCCGTGGAGTCTCTCATAACGTCTTCATCTTCTGAGTCCCTTTGTTGCTCCGGCATTGACTGTGCCCAAATTTGTCGGGATTCAAGGTTCATAATGGGTTTCAGGCGATTCAGTAGTTCGATCCCAATAATCAGTTCTTTTCCTGGGTATTGTACGACATATAGGGGATGGTTCATGTTGATTTTGTTGAACGTCAACTTCGTCATAACTTTGCCCAATGGTCGCATGTGGGTCCCTTCACATCCTGAGTAGGTAAGTTTACTTGGCATCACTTGTAGTGTTTCATTCTTCCTCTGGAGGGCAGTCTGGAGTTCGTCAAATAATTCTCTGGATATCATGGATATTTCTGCTCCAGTATCACAAAGGCCTTGGCTGGTCAGGGTGTCTTGCAGTATTACTTCCACGTGGACTCGTCCGACTGGTCCTACGGGAATCAATTCCCCCAGATGGTACCCTTTTCCCTCTGGTACCACTTCGGTGATTGCTTCGAGGCTTCTTGTCTTCTCTACGTTCACTTGGGCTACCTTTGCTCTGGGTGTGTCCTCCTCCTGTGTGGGTATAGTTGGTATTCTTCCCTTCGCTACTTGCATGGAAGTCTTCATACTCCCTAGGAGCTCTTTTTCCATCATAATGTGGTGAGCATATCGATTCCTGTTAGCTAACGGTGGTCTATGCTCTATTGCTGGTGGAGGCGGCAGTAGGGGACGATATGGTGATTGGTTTGGTGGGCGTCGGCCTCCGCGGGGTAGGTGTGGCCCGTCACTCTCTCTTCCTCCTCCATAATTCCAGCCTCCGCCCTCTTCTGAATTCCATGGTGGTGGCGGCTGTGGGTGCCAAGTTCCTCTGGCCTCGTTCCTCCCCCCACGTGGAACGTTATTCAGCGTGTTGTGGACGGGTGTCGATTCTATTGGGTTAGGCGCCCTCTCCTGGGGGAATTCATGTCCACCCCGTGTGGCGCTAATATTATTCCTTGGAGATTCGCTTCCCTCCAGATCGAGGCATTCTTTATCTCTGGTGACGATGTGGGTTTTGGCTATGCCAGTGGTTTTCCGTCCGTTCACCCAGGCCGTGTGGGCCTTGCTTTCAATCTGGCATAGGGAGGCAGTCTCGGGGTCCAACATCATTCCTACTATTCTCACTATTTCAGGTCTCAATGATTGGAAGAACATCACTTTTAAGACTGTCTTATCTCCCTGGGCATTGTCCACGTCCCCTGCGTAATATGCTTTCTTAAGGCGTAGGAGATAATCTCGTGGGTCTTCGTCTACACTCTGGGTCATCAACTTTGCCGCGTTCAATCCTTCGGATAGTGTGGAGTATTCCCCAAATCTCTTAACTACTGCTCGGCTCAATTGTTTAAAGTCACTCTTCACCCTATTTGGCAGGGAGGCTACCCATGGTCTGGCGGGTTCATGTAGGCTCCTTGATAATGAACATGCCTTTTCTGCTGATTTACCCAGACCCCGGATCTTAGCCTCCTGTTCTACTGTAGTTATGTGAGTGTGGATATCCCTGTTTTTGTTATGTGGATCGAAATAGGGAATTCTCACGAGTGCTTTGTCCATTAGTTTTAGTGTCTTACTGTTAAAAGTGTGTTGTTCGTCATCAGTGGTGTCGGTTCCTGAGGAGTGCTCCCTTGAGCTACCCTTGTCTCCACTATCACTGTTGTCATGTGTCCCGTGTCTGTGTCGTGATCTCCCTCTGTCCGAGGATTCGTATCTGTCCCGTTGCTTGTGTCTCTTGTTTTCCTTATGTGGGTCTTGTGATTCGTGCTTGTGGGTTGGTGTGCGTGATCTCCTTGAGCGGTGTCTATGTGGTGAGTGTTTTTGTCTTTGACCTTCATGCTGCCTACTACGTGTGTGGTGCCTGCTAGGTGAGGTGTTGAATTTATGTTTGTCTCGTGCTTCATGGTTATCGGGATTCCTGTCTCTGTGATTTTTGGTGCGGGTGGTTTTGCGTGGGTGATTTTTACATGTCATGCGTCCCTCTGGTGAGCTCTCTCTGGTACCCATGTCGTGTTGGTCATTGTCAGAGGAGTCAGTGTCAGATGAGCCGTCACCATCACGGTGGCTCTGCTTAACATAACTTTTGTAGTGCCTTTTGCACCTGTTACGTGGGTCAACTTGGCTCGGTGATTTCTGCTTATCCCATGGCTCATGCTTGTGTGATGTGCGTCTCTCTGGTGAGCTCCTGTTACCCGTGTCGTGTTGGTCGTGTCTGTGCGAGGTGCGTTCCTCTGGTGAGCTGTCTCTGTCATCTGCATCATGTCGGTCATACTTGCGTAGCGTGCGTCTGCCTGGTGTGCTGTTTATGTCATGTTTCCCGTCTTGCACCAGCTCCGCCCTTCTCCGCTCTATCATTACAGTGTATCCTGATGACTTAGGGTTAATTATTTGTCTCTCTCTAACGTTGGGGTGGTCGGCCTCATGTTTTCCCGTTTGTATTATTATTTCCTCTTCTCTTTCCTCGATTTGCGAGGGTGTTACTTTATCAAAATTGCTTTGCATAGTAGCCATACTCATTGTGGGATCTGGCCCTGGGCTACGTCCCCGTGGCTCGGAGTGTGGTAAATTGTTACTCCCGTATGTGTCCTGTGTATCAACGTCTGGGTGTTTCACTGGTGCATTTAGTGCGGATTCTTTCTCTCTCACGAGGGCGTGCAGACGCTCTACCTGCACCATTAAGGACAGTTTCTCTTGTCTCTCCCTTTCAAATTTTTCCTCATTCCATAATCTTTCTCTGTCTGTCTGTGCGAGGAGATACGAGTCTACCCTCGCTATTTCTGCAATTTTTACGTCACGTTTGGCTTTGCCACATTTCATCACATCCTTAAGTAGTTTCCTTCTATGGGCCTTAACATCTTCTGTATGGCTCAATTGTTTAAAATCATTTCTAACCTTGTGTGGTAGTGACTTTACCCATGGAATAGATTCTTTATGTAAGGTCCGTTTCAACAAACTCGCTTTTTCATCCCGTCTCCTCAGCCCTCTAATCATTGCCTCCTCTTCCACTGTCGCGATATGTGTGTGGATATCCATAGTCTTATTGTGGGGGTCAAAATCGGGAATTCTGACTAGAGCCATGTCCATCAACTTAAGGGTTTTACTGGTGAACAGGTATTCCGAAAGTTGATTGCTGACAGCGTCATCATCAAACAAGTTATCATCAGGCAATCTGTCACTTTGGTCTGTGCTGTGTCTCTTGTGTTTAAGTGGTGTGCATTTTCTGTGTGCGCGCCCAGGGCCGTGTCGCTCGTGTTGCCATTTCCTTTCAGTTTTTGCCTCTGCCCTTAGTGTACTATGTCCTGGCGATTTTACTTTAACTTTTGTGCGATCAATCCCTGGACTCTGTCCACGTACCCAAGAGAGTGATTTGATGTTACTTCCATATTTATTCTGTGGCTCAACGTCTGTGAGTTTCGCTGGTGTCGCGAGCTTTGATTTCTCCTCCCTCTCGAGGGTGTGAGGACATTTCTCGTCGTTTATTAGAGACGATTTCTCTCCCGTTTCCTTTCCAAATTTTCCCTCATTCCACAATCCCTGTCTGTATGCCTGTGTGAGAAGGTATGAGTCCTGTCCTGCCTTCTCTGCAGTTTTTGCATCGTGTTTGCCTTCGTTACTTTTTATCCAGTCAATTAGTTTCCCCCGAGGTGTGTTCGTGTTATCGATACAGCTCCCTTCCCATATGTCTCTCTGACTGTACTGCTTTGTAACAGATTGGTCGGTACGTTTAAATACGAGCTCCCCGTATCCCGTAACCCATTCAAATATTGTTCTTAATCCTAGCATCTTAAGTATGGCAAGAGTTACCTTAATATTTCTTTTCAGAGTGCATATAAACAATTGTATCACAGGATGCGTCAGTTCAACTCGAGCAAATAATCTCAGCCCAGCTGTCTTTGTTATACTCTGCTACTCTGGTATTTCCCTTCAGAGCGCGTTTTGTTTGTATACCCCCGTTTACAATCACAAGGCAACGTTAGTTCACAACACTTCGATTAACACATCAGTGATTCGTTCCTGAATTCATGCACAAACTGTCTGCGAGAGATCCCGGAAGACGAGCCCCCATTATGTTGTATAGGTTGGTTATGAAAATTTGTTATGTTGTATGCGTGCGTGGGTGAAATTATTATGTTGTATATGTGGGTTATGAATATTCAGTGGAAATAATAATAATTAAATGAAATTTGGCCAAATGTGTAATTATCCGGAAATATGTTAATTTATGTAATTACGCACATTTTAATTATGCCAATTCGAGAGGTAATCGTATTAATTATGCGAGTGGGTGTAATTATGATAACGCAAGTCGTTATGATAACCAGACCCCGGTTCACCCCGTTATCGCTTTAACATTTACTGAGTATGTATTAGTGTGTTTATTAAGGTCACCAAGTTCAAATCTCAACGCAGAAGCAGATCTTATGCATAGATTTCAGGAAAGAATCACACAACCACTTCTGTATTGATCAATTTATTACTAATTCAACCTTAACTATGATATAGTATGCGAACTCTCAATCCCGGAACGTCAATACGGCATCAATACAGTATCATCAACGATTGTCTGATTTCACTTTGACAACGGCACATGGATCCCGCATAACGCGATGGTTCTTAGTGAGAGAGAGAGTCGTTAAAACATGCAAATATTATGCTAAGAAAACCTTAACGTTAATGAATGATTATACTCAATATTGTTCACGCAGTACCGCACTCCTTATTGATCATACGCAACCCTTATCACGTTGTTAACACCTTGGGTCACGGAACAGTTGAATATTCTGTAGAGGATGCGAGTACGTGCGGCGATTATGACTGAAAGATACTTGAAAGATTATACGGCGATAAAAAAACACAATCAAAAACAGTTATTATTCTTAAAGGCACCAATCTCAACAGATACATCGGCAGGTTATCTCAGAACGGCTCGGAGTAAGGGCCTGCGACGGTGCTCCTTTTCCGAAGATCGTTATCTTATACCAAGTTTACTAATTGGGGACCAGATCACCTGATAAGGATCCGGTGGGCCACCACTCCCCACGTGAGCGTGGCTCGGCGGAAGGAGGTGCCAAGAATCAGTTCGTATTGATGGATCTGTTGGGAATTTATGCGATTAAGAGTACAGCCCACTAAATATTAAAGATAAAAATTAAGAATACTCTTATAAACGACGGAGGGCCATCACTCGGTCTCGTTGTGATGCTTTCCAGCCACGGATGGCTTATGGGTTCGAGTGTTTTTGAGTGGTAAGAGTTGTCTTGAATAGTCAGTGTTCGGAGTCGATTCTTTAGGTCAAACAGACGCCTGGGTGGTCGTGTGGTGATGGGGGCGGTGCGCGTCATA
>NC_083817.1:12390721-12458274 GCF_015708825.2 Lethenteron reissneri
CACCCCGCTCACCCCGCTCACCCCGCTCACCCCATTGACCCCGCTCACCCCGTTGACCCCACTCACCCCACACACACCCACTCACCCCGCTCACCCCCACTGACCCCACTCACCCCCACTGACCCCACTCACCCCCGCTCACCCCACTCACCCCCGCTCACCCCGCTCACCCCCACTCACCCCTCTCACCCCCACTCACCCCGCTCACTCCCACTGACCCCGCTCACCCCCACTCACCCCGCTCACTCCCACTCATCCCCGCTCACCCCGCTGACCCCCACTCACCTCGCTCACCCCCACTCACCCCGCTCACCCCCACTCACCCCTACTCACCCCCGCTCACCCCGCTCACCCCCACTCACTCTGCTTACCCCCACTCACCCCGCTCACCCCCGTTGACCCCACTCACTCCCGTTGACCCCACTCACCCTGCTTACCCCGCTCACCCCTACTAACCCCCGTTCACCCCCACTCACCCCGCTCACCCTCACTAACCCCACTCACCCCCACTCAGCCCTACTCACCCCGCTCACCCCGTTAACCCCACTCACCCCGCTCACCCCCACTCACCCCGCTTACCCCCGCTGACCCCGCTGACCCCGCTCAGTCACAATTATATTGATGTCAACTGGTAACGCTGCGCCACCACCGCACGCTGTTCGCTCGCTCTCTTAGAGAGAGAGGAGAGAGAGACGGACCAACTCAGAGGAGGAGGAACCTCAGACGAGTAGTGGGAAGGCAGCAGCGACAGCAGCCACGTGGTGGTGAGGAGCCGACGCTACCAACAGTTGCCCATGCTCTGCGGTCTTCTATATACGAAGGTCAATGAATGAGTATTAACACGTGGGAGAGAAAACAGAGGACACGGGAGGAAACCCATGCGCGGGCGCGAAGGGGCAACGCTTGATCCTGTACAGACGGAACAGGTGGAGTTCCACATTTTTGGCCGTAAGCGCCAACTCGTGGGGAGCCAGGGTGCGGCTCCTCCTCCACAGCCGCAGGAGGGGAGTATTGTAAAACCCGCATGTGATCCACCTACCTCGCTGCTGCCTCCACAACGCCCCATGATCACCGGGCCCCGTGCGCCGTAGCCACCGCCCGGCTGATGAGACGCCGGCACGCACGGTGCACGTGGCGTCACCGTGAGCTCCGTCATTCCGATTGCCGCGGTGCCTTTGTGAGCCCTTGGAACCGCGGTCAAACCGTTTCACGGTCGACGCCGTTGCTGAGCACGATCGGCCAGCAACAAACCGCACCATACAAGTTGTGAGATAGATCTATCAGAGTTAACACGTTCCTTAAATTGAGTGGGGGAAAGCGACGAGGATGACTACGACGACGTTCGATGGCGACGACCGGAGGAGGGAATTCCAGAGTGGGGCAGTGCGAGCGCAAGGGCAATGTGATGGGTGAGTGTGTGGGTGAGTGAGTGAGAGTGATTAGGTGTGTGGGTAAGTGAGTGCGAGTAAGTAGGTGTGTGGGTGAGTTCGTGGGTGAGTGAGGGAAAGTGCGTAGGTGTGGTGGGTGATTGCGTGGGTGAGTGAGAGTGAGTAGGTGTGGGGGTGAGTAAGGGAGAGTGAGTAGGTGTGGTGGGGGATGGGCAGTTGTGGAGAGAGTGGAGAGTTTACCATACCTGGGCAGTGTGGAGAGAGTGGAGAGTTTACCATACCTGGGCAGTGTGCTCATGACCGGCTCCAGTTTGACAGCAGAGGTCTCACTCCGAATCAGTCGAGCGGCATTAATCTTTTCATCGGTTGCGTAACGCTGTGTGGAAGATACCTGGCCTGTCTCTCCGCACGAAGCTTCAGGTCTTCTCTGCCACAGTCATTTCCTCCCTTCTCTATGCTTGTGTAGTGACATCGCGGATGTCACTGTAATGCCGGCCCGAGAGAGGCACGGCATGCGATGTATCGACATCGCGGGCACCACGTATATGTGGGTGCAGTACCGGCCCTAGAGGTACTCGGTGAGCACTGACTGGCAGTGCTTTGCGTGCAGTGCCGACCCCTATAGGGTAGGGTGTGATAGTGCCGGCCATGGGAATGGGGTTACTAATGGCCATGGCACTCTGGTTGACCCCGAAGGACACGTGACCGGTATAGTCTACACAGGGGTGGTCACGTGTCAGGGCCGGGAACCTGCTAGAGGATTCCAGAAGGTGGTCGTGGCTAAGGGCGGAGCTAGCCCCGCCACAGAGGATAAAAGCCGGGTCCCCGAGAGAGACCGGCTGTTCTTGTTCATCCTGAAGAATCTACATTCTACATCCTACAAGAGTCACCAACACTTGGACCCGGACCCATGCCAGGGTCAGATCCATCGTAGCTAATTCCCGTGTAATTAGTGTAGATAGCCTGGTGGTTTACCACTATAGGTTGTTAATGTGTTAAGGGGTAGTACCCCGTGTGTTGGTTTAATAAATGTGTGTTGCCTCCAAGAAGTGCATCTGCGACGCAGTTGAACTCACTACACTTGCGAAACGTGGATCCCTCCTAATGAAACATCTTCGCCTGTTAGAAACATTTAGGCTGGCCTGCCGACGATCCATCCTGGGTTTAACCAGATCTGGACAAAGTCCCATTGGTGAGCTCCTCCGTCGGGCAAGGTTGCGTTGGCTGGGTCATGTAGGCCACATGCCCAGCCACCACATGCTTAAACAGCTTTTGTTCAGCCGGATCGAGGGGGCTAAACGGGCGCGGCATGGGCTAGAGAAGAGATGGAGTAATGTGGTACAGGAGGATATGGAGCTGAGTGGACTTGCCAATGACTGATCCCAGCGGTGTCAAGATCAGCCTCTGTGGAGGAGGCTCGTGAAGGACGCTACTGGGCAGTTGGAGGCAGTCGCCCTCCAACAACAACGGAGGGCAGAGGAGCAACGCTCACAACAACGAGCGGAGCGCTGGGTGGCTAAAGCACAGCAAGTTTGCACAGTAGGGGGCACAGGGTGGTGCATCAGCCAGTCGTCTCAGTCATCTCAGTCAGTCGACCCGTGGCACCTGGGTCTGCACCGTGACCTGCCAGCGGGCGTTCGACACTTCACGTGGCCTCAAAGTGCACATAGCCTGGCAAAAGCGTCGTGGTGACGTCACCGCCACTTAGTGGCGAATGGCGGTTGTTGTGAGAGTGAGTAGGTGTATGGGTAAGTGCGTGGGTGAGTGAGTGAGAGTGAGTAGGTGTGGGGGGTGAGTAAGGGAGAGTGAGTAGGTGTGGTGGGTGGGTCCGTGGGTGAGTGAGGGTGTCAGTAGGTGTGGTGGGTGAGTGAGTGGCAAGTTGGGGAGTGATTGAGCTTGGGAAAAGGAGACGATGATGGCAGAGGATTTATTCAAGGTCGTAATCCGATTCGAAGATCAATTGTTGTATTTTAGCATCATCGCGAGTGTAGCGGCCACCAGTGGCTGGTCTCGTTAACCCGTTTACTGACGGCACGAACCCTGCCTTTGATGGAGCCCGACGACCGAATGGCACTGCACACGCACGATCCCACCCGGTGCTGGGAGCCAAGCGGGTTGGGCCCAGTTCGTGCCTGGTGGGGAGGCTGCCCCCGGAGACACAAGTGGAAGAGGAGACTTAAGAGCAGATGATGGGAGACTGTCAGGGCAGATCTGTGGGTCTGTGTGTGTCTCCATGTGAGCCTGTGGGTCTCCATGTGAGTCTGTGAGAGTCAAAGGTCAAATGGTACAAGGCTGTCCGGGTAGATCTTGGTGGCCTCCGTGTGTCGACTGCATGAAGGGTAGAGCGCGGTGGTGGTGAGGAGCTGCTGTGGTGGTGAGGAGGTGCGGTGGTGGTGAGGAGGTGCGGTGGTGGCGATGTCGTCATCGCTGGGCTTGGCCACGGTGACGACATCGCCATCTTGGTTATACGCCGTGCTCGTTGGCTCCTTTAAGCCACTTGCTGGCAGTCGCTCTGGCGGTGACTCTGGCAGTCATGCTGGTAGCTATGCCGGCAGTCACTCCGACAGTCACACCGACAGTCACACCGACAGTCACACCGACAGTTATGCTGGAAGCCTGGCAGGCTTCGGGTCTCGGTAATCTGTACGCGCACCGGGACCTTGTGTCAATCTACCGCGAGGACGTGTGACCTCCCCACGCCGCGCGGGTCCTTGGGACTGTTTGACCGTACTTCACCGCAGTACCGGCCACCTCGCAGAAATCGTCGGAAATTTGACGCCCGCGAGGGCTGAGCGCAAACCCCTCGCGGCCGCCACCGTCGGGGTCGGCCATGAAGCTGTCGCCGTGGCAACAGACGGCCTCCGCACCTCCCCCCCGCCCGCTTCTTCCTCTTCCCCGGTCGCTTGCGAAGGCACCGGGGCCCCCCGTTCCCCACGCCGCCCACGCGCGGCTCCGGGCCTCGCGCAGCTGTGGCGGCGGGACGGGCAGCATTGGCGATAGCCCCCCCCCCCCCTTCGTTGTCAGGGTGGTGGCAGCGAAGCAGCGGGTGGCGCAGAGGTGCGGCGCGTGGCGGGTGGTGAGAGCTCACCGCCACCGCTGCGGTGCACAGCGTGCGGTGTGTGCGGTGCGGGGAGGTGTGGTGCTGCTCGTCACGGCACATTTGCGTCTCTTCCCGGCCTTTCTGTTATTCCGACGTCTGCCTGAGGCGTCCCGACGGTTTGCGGCTATGCCTGATGGGACTCCGCCCCGCCATAGGAATGTGGAATTTTCACAACTGGCGTTGAAGGGCTATAATAAAGGGGTTGAGCACCATTGCCTCAAATGTTCTCATGAGCAGGAAATCGCTTTGTTTTCCTACAACTGCAGCTGATTCTGTCTGCCTCGACAACCCTGGCAATATTTCCATGCCCGGCACACCGCATGGGTATACCTGTCCCAATGACTGTGGTTGCTGGTCACGCGCCAACTCACGGGTCTGCCAGCAAGCTGATTTCAGCCAAGGCAGAGGAACACGTGGATTAGAGAATATCCGTGGGTCGGTGACTTCATCCAAAGAGAAGCGAGTCGGCCTCAGGCAGGACAGGATGTGTTGCGGTCACAAGGGACGATGGCCGATGGTCAGGTATAATAACAACAACGGAGTGGCAGCAAAGGAACGGAACGCTCGAGAGAGGGCACCCACTATGAAGGAGATGGAGCGGCGGAACCAGTTTGTGCATCGCCAGGTGCCGGATGGATTGTTGCCTCGCAGAATCGTGTGGAAGTTGGCGGCGGCATGGGGAGGCATTCATCCAGCGGTGCATTGACCACGGACGATGATGACGATTGTTAAACCGTTCGTTGCGCGACCGCGGTGCTGCTGGGCTCTGCAGCCGGAGAGGAGCTCACGGTGCTCGTTAGAACGTCTCGTGGAGGAATCTCACTGGGGCCAAAATCAAAAACGCAGGCTGAGCCGCACGCTCCTCCGCTGTCAGTGGAGCCACCCAGCTTGCAGCCACCCAGAGGCGGAGCTCCCCAGCAGTGGAACTACCACTCCGATCCGCACTGCTCCCTTGTTGTTGACTCCCACCCTCGCCGAGTTCATTTCCCAGCTGCCACGGTTAACGTCAGTGGCGAGTGGTAGCCGAACCAGTGCTGCAGCCTTCATGAGGTCGATCCAGCCTTGAATATGAGCAGCTGCTAAGGCAAGGTGGAACAGAAATATGTGTTTGTGGATTGAGGTTATTAGATCATTCAGTTTACCTCCGTGGAGGCTGGCTAGATGTGTGAGACAATGCATCCGGGCCCTGAGGTATCCCAGTGCGCCGCCTCGTTTACGTCTCTGTGTGCGTGCGCTTTCCCGCGCGTCGTCTTTGCGCGCAAGCCGCGGCGAAGGTCTCCCCCCGGCGCCGCGTGCCGTCTCGTCACGACGAGCGGCCGCGCCGTCGCAGACACGCGGCGAGGCTGGCGGTGGCGCCGTGCGAACCACGTCGCCCGCCGGCCACGCGGCACAACTGAAGCGCCTTGACCGCGCTGCCTCGGGGCGCCAGTCGACTAAATCCCTGGCGCCGGGCTCCTTGCGCCCCTCTCTGTCCAAGGCCTTGCGATTCCCCTCGATTTCAAAGGACCCGTGAGCCTCGTCGATTGTTTGGGCAAACGTCCCCGCCGGATTAGCACAGTTGGCTACGTACGGTGCGAAAGAAGTTCAGCACTAGATGAAGAATCCGTTCGGATGACTCGCAGTGCAACGCGACCCTCCTCTGTGTTGGAGAACGGCCCCACGTAGCCAAACGCGCTAATCGGAGGTGCGCGGCAAGGACAACAAACTTAACACAAAAAGCAGTTCGAATGAGATGAGTTTTCAATCTAGATGATTTAAAGTGGCTTCCTAATATCGGAATGAAGAGCATTCCAGACGGCCGCAGAACTGTATCCGGTGACCACCATCTCTGTTTGATGGCTAAGCCAAAAGCTGCCGCCGCTGCTGCCGTTGCGAGGATGAACGGAGTTCGCGTGATGACGGTCTATGCCCCTTGACGAGATCAGCGCAGAGGTGCCACCGGTGGCCGAGGCATGTCGGCGCCCGTCGGCGTTAACGCCGCACAATTCGAGCACCGCCTTGGCTTGCGGGGATGCGGTGGGTGGCGGCAGGGGGGTAGGGCGAGTGCATTGGGAGCGGGGGAGTGGGGGGGACTCTGGCCAAGGCGGCCCGTTGTGTAACGCCGCCTCCTCCCTGGCGCGAGTGCGAGCGGCCGGGCCGGCGTCGCCGGCGCGGTCGGGCCACGGAGCCTTGATCGGCCGGGCAGCGAGGGGGAGGTAAGTCACGTAACGTGAAGCTTCAGCGGGGGTTGCGCCATGTGCAGTTGTCTGTTGGTGTTATTACATAGAGTGTCTGTGTGTGTGTCTGTGTGTGTGTCTATGTGTGTGTCTGTGTTTGTGTGTCTGTGTGTGTGTCTATGTGTGTGTCTGTGTTACAACCACTGTGCCCAATCATTCTATGTCAATCATTCACCCACTTCCCCCTCACCCCTCACCCACTTCCCCCTCACCCCTCACCCACTTCCCCCTCACCCCTCACCCACTTCCCCCTCACCCCTCACCCACTTCCCCCTCACCCCTCACCCACTTCCCCCTCACCCCTCACCCACTTCCCCCTCACCCCTCACCCACTTCCCCCTCACCCTCACCCACTTCCCCCTCACCCCTCACTCACTTCCCCCTCACCCCTCACTCACTTCCCCCTCACCCCTCACCCACTTCCCCCTCACCCCTCACTCACTTCCCCCTCACCCCTCACCCACTTCCCCCTCACCCCTCACCCACTTCCCCCTCACCCCTCACCCACTTCCCCCTCACCCTCACCCACTTCCCCCTCACCCCTCACTCACTTCCCCCTCACCCCTCACCCACTTCCCCCTCACCCCTCACCCACTTCCCCCTCACCCCTCACCCACTTCCCCCTCACCCCTCACCCACTTCCCCCTCACCCCTCACCCACTTCCCCCTCACCCCTCACCCACTTCCCCCTCACCCACTTCCCCCTCACCCCTCACCCACGCATTTACCCGCCGCTCTTTCATCCCTCACATCTCTCATCATCTTTATTATCACTTCTCACCCCCCCCCCCCCCCCGCGTGCGCGATGCGGGGCGAGGGAGCAGACGGCAGGACGATGTGAGGATGACGATGTGAGGATGAGCGCGCTCCCGATGGCGCGCAGCGTCCTTGCGGCGCTCTGCCTCACCCTGGTGGTCGGGTTCCTCTACTACTCCTCCGGCAAGCTGCACCAGGTGGCCTGGGCCCACGAGCCACGTGAGTGCCCCTCCCCTCCGTACCCTCTCCCCCATAACCCCACCCCCCTCCCCGTTTTATTTTCCAGTCCGGGCTCGAGCTGCTTCCCCATTCCCAATGAACCCTCTCGCTCGTCGCCGTCTCTCGGGAGACGAGGCGCCCACCTGCCCCGCTAGCCGCCCCCCGTGCAGCGGCCGTCGCCATCCCACCGCGGGATCCCTCGTGCCGCTGCACTGCGTCGAGTGCGCGGAAAGCGCCCGGCGTCCAGGGCGCCACCCCGCGTGGACCCCTGCACCCCGATGTCTTGCAGCGGCGGCCATGAATCGATTGGCTCGAGGAACGGTTTCCGCGGCGGGCGTGGGGGTGTTTCGCTTGCGTACGACTGAATGATGTAAAAAAAAGTCTAAAAGCAATTCAGGTATCGAATAAAAAAAAATCAACACGCTCATCAATAATCACGGAAAAACATGTGATGGGTGACGTTTTGGGCCACGCCTGATTTAACTGCACAGAAAGAAATCTCCACGAAAATAACATCAATTACGAGTTGACAAACACACGTGTGGTTAATGCAGACAGGATTCCTTGAAAGAGGATTCTATTTGGTGTTTGAACATCTTAGCACCTGTTTTATTGCCAGAAAGGGTAAAACCTTTTGTTAGGTTTTAACGTAAAAAATACGTAGGCTCTGACTATATATATTATTGTTCTCATATATTTTTTACATGATGTGTCGCATAGTGCTTTCGTGCCCCTGGAGTCAGTATTTTGGTCACAAACGCTTCCGCCCAAAATGATAAGAATGTGTCTCGCCAGAGCGTGGTAGCAGCGCCTCCTACTGCCGACACCGCGGCCACGACCCAAACGTGCGGAACAGAAACCTCCGAGTGCGCAAGACGCGCGCGTGGGATGGCACTGAGAGACGGAGAGACGAGGAACGTGTGGATTAGAGAACAGGATAGAGACATCATCATCATCATCCAGACTATCAAGAGAAGCGAGTGCGGCCTGGACAGGATGCCTCACGGATAGCACGGATGTTGGACGATGGATGGAACGCACCCAAGAGGGCGGCCAACCGGGGGGATGGAGCGGTGAGCTTGGTTCGTGCGCGGGTGGATCGTTACATCGCGGGATCGCGAAAGATGGCGGCGGCTTGGAGAGGCCTTGGATTGACGATGGCTGATAGTGATGACTTGGTGATACATCTTCATCGATTTGTGGGGAGGCGAGGGGTTCATCTCGCCAGCTGCCCCCCGCTATGCACCACCCCCCCGTGCCCCCTGCAGTGGCGCTGTCCGTGGCGAGTCCTGCGGTGACGCTGCCCGTCGTGAGCCCTGCGCGTGCGTGCCACGAGCAGCAGGGGGCAGCGCAGCAGCAGCGGCGCGGAGCGCGGATCCAGGCTGGCTTCTCGCTGCTCCATTGTTCTCCGTGCGCGTCCGCAACCACAGTTGCCCAGGTGATCGGCGAGCGGCTGGGCGAGCGGGTGGGCTGGGGAGCGGGCGCGGTAGCGAATGGGCGAGCAGTCCCGATGCTTGCCCAGGGTGCACTGAGAACTGAAGAGAGTCTGAGACAGAAAAGGTGCCGCTTGATTGACTAGAAGGAAGGCCCGCACGTGAAGAAGAAGAAGGCAACAAGTCAAAATCGGACGAAGGAAGCTGGAGGACGGAAGAGAGAAACTCAAGGCTCATTGAGTTCGAGCTCAGCTGTCACCTGCACACCCTGCCTGATGCCCTGAGCTGCACACCCTGCCTGATGCCCTGAGCTGCATGGGTGAGAAGAGGTGACCCTGTCAGGGTGCTACTCACGGCCCGGCGGGGGCGTTCTATATGCTGGCTGTGGCAGTTGGTCGTAACAATGCAACGATCCGTCGATTATTACACTCGATTATTGTGCTCGCGATATGCGGCGTTGAATCAGGAGGCGTGTAAGAGAATCTGGGGTATATACGGTTCCCAAAAAGTCTTCGCAAGTGGAGAGACGTATGCTGGGAATGTACACCGAGTGATGGCGAGGAGAGGACAGGGATTAGTAGAGAAACAAAACGAGAGACGCCCAGGTTGATCGTCAAAAAGAGTTGCGTCGGGCTGGACACGTCATCGTTGGATGGAGCGTCAGCCAAGGGAGAGAATGTCCACTGATGGTCGCCGGATGACACCGGTGATGAAGCGGCACGACCACCGCCGGCGATGGAGCGATGAGATAAGCTCTTGAGCTGGAGTGAGATGGATGGCGACGGTAACAACAATGACGCAACGCTCGAGCTCATTCTGGAGTAGAATTGTGTCCCAGAATGGGGACCTTGTGGAGTCGCCGGGGGGCAGTGGGGGGTGTGGATTGTCCCGTGCCGAATCGTCACCGTGAGCAGTGGCCCCTCGAGCCTCCCATCTGCTGCTCAGCGTGGCCCCGGTGGGGGACACATTGTGGCCGTGGTTGCGTTCCGTGCTGTGTCGCGCCGGATCTCACGAGAACCGCGCCCACGTAACCCACGCCGAGCTCACCGGCGTCCACGGACACGTGCGCGATGCCACGCGGGGCGCTCGAAACAAAACCCCCGCGCCAGTGAGCGCCGAGTGGCACGCCGCCCGCCGGGGCGTGCGTGCCCCGGACCGCGGTCCTGTCTCCTGCCGCAGCCCACTCGGAATCCGGCGGCAAACTGCAGCAAAGGGGATCCAACAAAATACGAGCGCCGAGCGCGAGGACCAGTTTACAAGACGCGGGGGCAAGTTACGTTCAAGCGTACCGTGTTAAGCTCGGAATGGCCGCACTATAAACACGGCGGTGATGATGGTTTTATTTTGGTGAGTGGCCGAGCTGGGGGGTGTGTTTTTTTTTGTCTTGTTAAAGCAGTCAGGCCGCATTGCCAAATTAGGCCCTGTCTATAAAGCGGAAGTTGGCAAGTGATTAGTGGTTGATGTTGCCGGACGGAACGGCGTAGGGTTTTGCATCGCGGTGGGTTCCCGGCGTGGATTCCCGGCGTCTCTCCACGCGTCTCCCTCTGCGTGTCTCCCGGCAGCTCTCCCCGTGTCTCTCCCGGCATCACGGCTCTTCTCGCCGTCTGATCCAAACGTGTGCCCGTCCGCGGCCCGAGTCTGAAAAGTTGTTTTTACAAAAAAACGATTGTTTTTAATGAGAACTACAGGGCAGCTTGTGGACACCCCCCCCCACCACCACTTGCCCTGCACGGGGCACTCGCGGTTCTGGTCCCGTGTGCGCCCCGTTTGATTCCCCCGCGGATGTTTGTCGGCGAGAGGGCATGTTAACAATTGCGGCGGTGACGTGACACAGAGTGGCGGTGGAGGCGAGCGAGGGTTTGCGGCGCTGGGATTGAACAAACACGGCACGCGGCGGGGGAGGGGGGGGCATCTGCCTCGGCGCGACGCCTCTACATGGGTGCACGGAGCAGCGTGTTTACGGCCCTCGTGGCATCCACGGGGCAAAAACATCTCATGCGCGCAAAAAATGCTTTTATTTACGCGCGCGTGGGCAGAGGTGTAGTCCGCTGAGGCTGTTTGCTCGTAAAGTTTGGCAGTCTGTGTGACAAGGAGGAGAAAATCTCACGCTTGAAGCATGCCGAAAATGCAGTGCCACGGTCATGAGCTTCGTCCTTTCAAGAGTTGCGGTTGCATCTCACGCGCCTGTTTGCGCATACGTGCACGTGCGCGAGGAGTCGAGGATTTCTTTGTGGTGATGCGGTGGCCGGTGAAGTCACGGTTATCTCATGCGTGCGTTTCTCCCGGCTCGTCGCAACAGCGTGCTGAGTAATGGCGCGAGGGTGATCGAGGCGCCTGCAGCCCCTCCGATAAAGCGTATAAAAATGGCAGGGCTTATCCACGCAGAGCGCCTGCAGTGCCCACGCCGGGCGCATTCCGCGCATCCGTGCCACTGCGCCGCTGTTGTGCCCGCAGCCTCGCAGCCCTCTGGGTTCAGGGGGGGAGCGGGGGGGGGATTGCGGGGTAGGGTTCCTCCTCCTCGCCGCCGCTGATGAATGTCTTGCGAGCGATTCTTCAACTTTGTTCGCCGCCGTCGCTGTTTTGAGAGAAAGCAGCGGGCTCGCCAAAACGGTCCGCGCCATGTTTGCGCACCGCGCCGGGCCCCCGTCCCGTCCACCGATTCCGCGCCACACCAAACAAAAACACCACGCCGGGCCCCGAGTGCGCGGAGGTGAAATCAACGTTTTTAACGCAAAATACCAGATGCTGAGAAATCATCAACTGCAGCGGTGAGATTTGTTGTTTTGAAGCCGCTCGGATGCTTATGTAAAACGGCTGAGCGGGACGATAAATCTGCGCGGGTCGCCGGCAGAGCTGGGAATAGAATGTCCCGTGTCCCACGTCCCGAGTCTCTGCCCGTATCCCCTCCCCACTCCCCAACCCCCTCTCGCTCGCTCCTCTTTGTTTTGGACCCCGCGATAACTGCGGTTATTATAATGGTCCTCTAACAACGGGGTAAGACGAGTCAATAATTACGCTCGCATAAGTCCCGTGCCGGGTCGCTCTGAGTAGTCCTGAGCAGTGGCAGTTTCACAAGGCACACGAGTTAGAAAGTTTCAAATGATTCAAATGTATCACATTTCCATGAGTTATATTTTCCGAGGTAGTTTTCAAGCAATTTGAAAAAATAAACAAAGCTTTCCTCCGATCTAATGCAGCCGTTGTGAATTACAATTTGAGACAAGCAGCTGCCCATTACTGATTGATCCGACTCCGTTCTCGCCAGTCTGGCCGAGCTCGCTCATAGCGCCCGTGGCCAGTGAGGCAGGAAGTGGCGCTGCCGACGCCACCACCGCCGGGCCGCCGTGACCGTCGCCCGTGCCCCGAAAGTCCAAACGGACGTCTCTTGCGAATTCGACGTGGCCTAAGGACCCGCGCCCGACTCGGAATGCGATTTCCTCCGCGTGATTCACCGTGTCCCGGCGCAGGCTCGGCAGCGGCGAGCGCTGGCCTGCGGTCCCTCAAACAAAACTCGCACCGTTCCCACCTGCGCCTCGAGCGACCCCACACGGACGCGACGGTACGTGTCGCTCGCAGCCCTTAACGTGCGTGCCGCGCCAGACTCGCGTACGAGCGCGGGCCTCCTTTCCCACTCTACGCTCGCTCCCTCCGCCCGTGTGCGCTCGGCTCGAAGTTTCAAGTCGTGGGAAGCGCCATGGTTAATGCCCTGAGCGCGGACGCTGCCTCGGGGCTGCAGGGCCCGGTGGGAGAGCCGGGCGGCCGGGCCGCCGAGTGACGAGACCTTGTTCTGCTTGTTTCCCTCCCCCCCCTCTCTTTCTTGCAGAGTTTGATCGGCTGGGATTCGTGCTTAAGTTCGAGCCGCGAGGGTGAGTCGAGACATGCCTTTGTAATTTTATCCCGCTAGGCCGCCGCGGCGGTCGCGCCACTCGCTCGCTCGCCCACCGATAAAGAAGACGGCGGCGCCGTTAAAACATCCATCCCTCTACGCCATGATGCCGCTCGGAGCCCTCGCGTTGCTGAATTGCGCGAGAGGTTAATTCTTCCTCGGGCCGGCAGGAATCGCTTATTTACTTTAAGTGAACAAAGCCGTCGACTCTCGCTCGGCGTGTTTTCGTAAGCGGGTGTAACAAGTCGCCGACTCGTCCTTTAACAGCCCGCGGAGGCAGCGGTGGGAGCCTGCGACGGTGCTGTTTGAGTTATCCTAATGGGACGCTTAAGCCAATGGGTGCAGGCAAAAGCCGCGTTGAGAAGAGGCGCCTGAGGTGACTCCCGAGATGCTAAACGGAATGAGTTTGTGATTCAAGCCGTGGCCCCGAATTGTCAAAGTTCTTCAAATTGCCGTTTAAACCCCGGTTCCTTGCGGCCTTTTGTTTAATTTGGGCAAGCAAAGAGCGGGTGGTGGGGGGGTGGTGGGGGTTTGGGGAAGTGGGCGGGGGGGGGGCTCCACGTTGTTTGACAAAATCTTGAACCCGCTGGGCGGTGCAGCACCATCTGTGTCCATTCTGTAGGGTGCATGCCATCTCCCTACCCCCCTTCAACGCCTCGTTTAAGAAGTAATAACGAGCTGTGGCCTCCCGCTCGTGGTCTTGGTTTGTTGCGGAGGCTCCAGCGCTGGGCCTGTAACCGCTCAGGGGCACGCTGAGCGGCTCGGCTTAGCGGGCCAGGCCTCCCGTTCGCGCCTGCGATGGGAGGGAGTTGCGCTGCTGTGCTCTGCACGTCCCCTGCCCCCGTCCTCGGAGTGGAGTTAGACATCAGGAGATCCAGCAGTGAGTGCGGTTGGGGCGGCACGGCGGAGACATCCGTAGGGGGTGACGCTCAGATTCTCCACAGGTGCACGGGGGGCAGAGCGGAGTGGGGGAAGGGGCAGATGTCAGAGAGGCCGCGGTGGTGGCCGCCGCTCAAAGTTGATTTACGTTTTCCGCCCAACACGGCACTGATCTCCCGCTCACCCCGTCTCTCCGATCCCGCTGACTTCATCCCCGCGACCCCCTGTCACCCCCTCTTCCTGACCCCTGACACCTCGGTTCCTTGACCCCACTCGGCCAATCCCCTGACCCCACTCGCCCCTCATCCCCCCCTCCCCCCCAGGGCCGCTACGGAAGATGCTCGAGGAGGGAACGGCACGGAGCCTGCGTGCCGCGGGAGCTACACCCCCAGCCAGATGACGGCCATCTTCCCCAAGTGAGTAACAGAGCCAACGCGTACGTCGCCACCACCACTGTCCCTCCGCTCACAAACATACCAGCGTTTTTTACACGTAATTTCAGCTGCATCGGTTCAATGCATTCTGTGTCTCGTCAGCAGTCTTGCTTGCTTGAACCGATTCTGGTGAACTGTCCAGATGTGCATAGGCAAAGGGCTCTCTCTTTTAGATGTGGGTCCTAGTTCGACGCAAAACTAGATCCCGCGAGACCATAATTTGCGGTATTGCAGATAATATAAGCGACAACAACAAAAACCATAAGCAGACAATGCCGCCTTTCCGTACCTCCACGTATGAATCTATACCTGCACATAAAGGAGTATTTTGTTTAAATATCCCGTCGACGAGCGAAGAGTCGCGCTCCCCGCGGCGCGGACGCGACGGGGCGCCGGAGAGCGGCCCCGCACCGCTGCTTAAATGGAACGTGGAAAAAACTGTGGAAAATGAAAAAAAACTCCGTCCAGAGAAGAGGAAAAACGAGGAAGAGTCCATTAGGGGGGCTCCCTCGCCTGGTATGCAGGAGGACGTGGGTTTGATCCCGACCCTGACGACGCTTGCTGTATATTTGGAGTTTGTGTGTCTCTCTCTTCGTGGTCATGTGGATTTTACTCTGAGTCCTTCGGTTTTTCCAAGTTTAGAATCAATGTCACGTGTTTAGAGGATTTGACGACTATGAAGTTCCACATGACAATCAGAATGGAATATTTAGACTGCAGGAAGAGGAATCCGATGAGCTATGAAGCTCTTTTTCACAGATGTCCGTATTGGGCAGATCAGCAAGTTAGAACAGCGAACAGGAAAAACATCACGATAGGAGTACAACATAGAGAAAAAGGAAAGCAAGTAACTACATGTAACTAAATAATAAGTAATTTATATAGATCTGATTTATAGCTTGGGCAAGTCATCCACTTCTGAAAAATATCGATGTAGCTCAGTGGGTCTTACCTTGTGGAATAAAATAGTATACTTGTAGTTTATTACAATGAGCGTGGCGGCCTTGTTTCGTGCGGAGAGCGCTCCAGATGATGGTCGTGAGCGGCCGGGCTGGGCCGGGCTTGAAGCCAACGCGCACGCAGCGATGCGCGGGCCGCACGACCGCACAACACACACGCAGGGACGCGCTCTAGCGATCTATTTTTTTCTACTTTTTTATATTTTCCCTTTTTTATTTATATATGTTTACGCAACTGCCAACCAGAGGCCTGTCCCGTCACGCGGCCAGCAACCAACAGCACTGTTAGCAAAGCGGTAAATAGTTGGAGTGTAACACGTGTCTTGAATTGAGTGAGGGGTGGGGGGAAAGACGATGATGATGAGTATGATGGGAGGAGAGAATTCCAAAGTGGAGCGGTGCGAGGGACGAAGCTGAAAGAGAAGTGAAGTGACCTGCAGTGTGGTGGGTGGGCGGGTAAGTGGAAGAGTGGGTAGGTGAGTGATTGTGTATGTTGGTGCATAGGATAGTGAGTGAGTGAGTGGTCGATTAGTGATTGGTGTGTGTTGTCGTGACCTGCAGTTTGGTCGTTGAACACGGTACGGATGAGTGTGGTGGGTGAGACGAAACAGTCAGTGTCTGGTAGACCGAGCTCTCAACATAGCAGGAGGAATCAATTATTGAGGTTCATGGAACACAGTAACCATGGTAGTAGCGATAGAAGAATGATGAGGAGACTGAGCCAGTGAGTGAGCGAGTGTTCTGCACGTGCACAAAGCGTGCGCACGTCACGCGTGTGTGTACTGCACACGTGTGCGCCTCTGTGCGGCTTGCACAGCGTGTGCGTTTGCGTAACGTGTATATGCGCGCGCTCTCTCTCTTGGCCGCTCGCTATTTGTTTATTTTAGTCGCAGGAGGATTTTTGCCGGTTCAGCCCCTAAAGCTCGCGCCTTGAAGGCAGCGCAGACGACAGCGCAGCGTTTTAGCCTAAGCCTCCAAATCCCTTCACCCTTCACAACAGGCGGTGACGGGACGGGCGAGCCAGCGAGGGAGCGAGGCTGCTCACCCGGCCCGGTTTTGTTCCCTCTGCTGGTGACGGCATGCGGCCCCTCTCGGGGTCACGCGTGGCACGGCGGGGCTGCGGCAGCGGCACGCGGCTTTGTCGAGCTTCACTGGGCAGCGCCGCCTGCCCCCTTGGCGTGCCCGCTGCTCCCTGGAGCGAGCGAGCGAGTGAGCCGGGCCCGTGACCTCCCGCTGCTCCTCGCCCCCCTCGTCTTCCATCGGGCTCGGGCTACTTCCCAAGAAGGGGTCCCCAGGTTTAAACTGTGGGCCTGGATGGTCATTTCCACAGAGGGAGATTTCGTATTTTCACTCAGTCAGTCAGGTGGCTGCCCAGCGCTAGAGCGAGCGGCTCACATTCGGAAGGCTGTGAGTTCAAGTTCTGGTTGGGGGAGGTTGACTCAGCCCATCATCCCTCCCTCCGGGGTTGATAAAATTATGACCGCTTTGTGGGGTAAGTCACCAATAATTGTCCTATGCATTGACTCATCCCTGCCATGGGAATTGGGAATTTCCACTACTGGCTCCAGGGCTGTAAACATGAAATGAGCGCAGCCCGAATGCCAGTTTTGAGCACTTTGACTTGGCTTGCAATTGCTCCTGCAGCGTTCGGCACGATCAGCCTGGGCTCCAACAGAGCTCAGTGGACCACATCCCGGAAATGAAACTATGGGATGAGAGTGTTGTGGGCGAGGAGAGGAAGCATCCACACTCAATCCCGCTCCTTCACAATGACGAGACCGTTCACTTGGCGTTGGATTTAGTGCCTGTTCAGCTTGAACTGGATCTCTATTTGGAAGCGAGAGTAGCCAGGTGGTTCAGGGGTCAAACAAAGACAAAGGTCCTCCCGGATAGCCTGAACAGATCACTTCATGAGCACCACGGCGCATGAGGTGGTGGGACCGGTTCACATATTCGCCACTGTTGATGTCGTGAGTGGGAATCGAACTTGGGTTGCCGGGTTCGTAGCACGGTGCGTTAACCACTGCGCCACTGCTCCTTAACTCAGGGGTCAAATACAAAGGTCCCCCGTATAGCCTTAAAAGACTGTTGGGGCAAGTGCTGTTAGTGAGCACCTATGAAGGCCGGCACGGCACACGAGGGGGTAGATGGCCAACACCACGCTCAGCCGCCTTTGTCTCCCCATATACACATCGCCAATGGATATTCTGCACGGACGGGGTTGAAATGGTAAAATAACACAGACAGCATTTACCAAAAGAAAACGCTTACTGACGCCTATCTGGGTAAAGGCACCTCAGATGTGGTTCTGTGACGTCATCTTCTGCAACCGTTCTCTGACACATCGCACGGCGTGATACGTGTTCCGAGACGTTCATTGGGGCCAGGGAGGAACAGTTCAGCTTCATATCGTTGAGAGGGGGCTTTCCGTATCTCCAGAGCTGGCGTGGGTGGGCGATCGCTGGGCTGCGCCTTTACCAATCGTGGCACGATGACGATGACACGGTGGGGATATCTAGGGGTGTAAATAGTGAAAGGAAAAAAATACGACAGTAATGGGCAGACAATTGGCCTCCGTCACATCCATCCCTCCAAGGAACAAAGCAAGAAAGTATGTTTCACACATCCCGTCAGCAGCATAATTTCAGCAGCATTGCTTCAACCCAAGCAAAACTCTGGACCCGGTTTTGACATTCAGTGTCTCAGCTTGATCCATTGCTGCTGAAGTTCCAGACGTTTGTATTGGAAGACCACACTCCCAGAAAGTCGTATTCTCCCGGCGATGCTCATGATTATTTAGAAGTTACGCAGTTGAAGACGCGACAGTGTCAATTCGTGCCAGGCTCACAGCATCATCATAGCGACGATTCGCCACTCCGCCACCACCTCAGCGTAGCATCACAGCTGCTGCTCTGCATCGACAGCAGTGGCAGCCGTATGGAATAGACGCAGCGCAGCGATGCGCGCGTGCGGCGGCTCGTCCGATGGCGTGCGTGTCAAACCTGTGCGCGGATGAGGTCAGGGGGGACGTGTGACAACGATCGCCTCTTCTCAGAGCGCGCGCGTCTATTTCTGGCTCGTACGGCCGCATAACGGACAGCGTCTGGCCCGCACCCCGCCCTCCCATCCTCCCACACCCCCCCCACTCACGCCCCGTCTTTCTAGCATCCCCGCCGCACTCTCCCCTCCCCCCGCGGCCCGCGTGCCACCCGCCCCGGGTTGTGCTAATCAGGACGGCGCTGGCGGCCTTATCGTTGACATCTTAATCTTCTGCAGCGGGGGGATGTCAGATCGCGAAAGCTTTCCGTCACGGCCTTCACACTTGTCGACAGACGCGCGCGGTCGTCCCTGTCGGACGTGCCCCTAACGTCCAATGAGATTTCCCGCCGGCGTGGTTGTGCTGCGCTGCGGCACCGGTCTTTAGGGTCACCATCATCGCCGCTCGCTTTTGTTGGCCCATCGTGTCTGTCGGCCGAGGGGTTCTGTCTTACTAGGTGAGCCCCGCTTTAGTGAAATACGGGCTTCTCCTCGTCTGCCTCCTCCTCTCCCTTCTTCTGCTACCTGCATAATGGTAATTAAAACACAGCCGGATAAATCATGTTTCTGATTAGCTTAAGGGCCGTGCTGCCTCCAACACGACCCTGTCGATTGGGTTTGAAGGGTGGAGTCCAATCACTGCGGCGGTCAAAGGTGGACGGTTTTTACAATATTAACAGGGCAAGGCAGACTCGTGACCCGCGGCTTCCCAATTAATGCTCGCTGGGAAGCGTGTCCACGCCCGGTGAAGGCTTAACATTCCGGAGCTCAACCGTCAGCCGCTGGATGTCGGAGCGGTTTTGACGTCGGCGTTGTGGCCGGTTTCGCAATCCATGAGGGAGATAATGCCGAGTTCGGATCACGGGCACCGCAAGCTCGCGGCGGGTGGCCCCTCCCTCCCTCCCTCCTTCCCTCCGAAAACGAACCTGGCGCTCCTCCCTCCCTCCCTTGGCCCCACGCGTTCATCTGGCGGGCGAGTCCGGCCCCGAGACGATTTTTACGAGCGCGCCCAATTTGTGCTCGGACGTCCGCGGGCCAGATGCTCACGCGTGCGGGTGGGCTGCTCGCAGCCTCCATATCTTTACTGCTAGTAAAATATTCGTTTCGGGACGAGCGCCAGGTTCGTTTTCGGAAGCGGACAGAGACCCCCGGAACACGTCGGACGGACCGCCCGCCCGTGATCGCTGGTGCCTACCAAATCGGGCGGGATGACAATGCGCCCTCCTGCCTGTAATCACGAGCGACGCCGGCGCAGATCTCTTGTTGAAATGCCCCGTCAGGTTTGGTTCGGCGTTTATTTCGCCGGGTGGTGAAGTTGGGGGAGCGGCAGCCGTTTGCCGCTTTTGCCAATCCTGCGCCGGGCCCGGTCGCTCGCTCGCGTGGCCCCGAAGCTCCTGCCCCTCGAGCATTGGCACCGGAGATCCCCCGCTCCTTGTCAATGTCTCTCCTTCTGCCATCGAGTTTTTCCCTGACGATACGTTGTTTTCTTTTCCGGAAAGCTGCCGTCCCCGCCGTCGCGAGCACCTGTCACTGCCGCCACATGCGCCCGCCAAGCGCCGTTTTGGGCCAAAAGGCGCACTCGTTAAACCTGACACCGAGCCGGGGGGGCCGCCGCGGCGGTGGTGGCTGTGGCGGTTGCGGCGGTGGCGGCGCTGGAATCCGTGAGAAACGGGCACCCACGTCCCCCACACCTGCCCCGCCGTCAATCCTCGTGCCGGCGACGGCACTGAAAGATGGAGCCCTCTGCCGCCGGGGGGTTGGGAGAGAGCAACGAAGCGGGCCCTTTGTTGTTCCGCGTCACAGGAGACGTCCGCGTGTCACGCGAGACCGTCTGTATCACACGGGGGTCCTGACTGTGTCGCGGTCGTCTGCGTTACACAAAATCCCGTCCCTCCGTCACATTAGATCCTGTTTGTCATTGACACCCCGTCACATGATTCCCCGCCTGTGTCGCGAGAGATCCGGTCCGTGTCACGCAAAGACCGCGTCACGCGAAATCGCGGCTTTGTATGTGCCATGGGAGTCTGTGTCACGGGTCGCTCTCTGTGTCTCACCTGAGATTGCTCTCGGGTGTGTCATGTGACCGTATGTGTCACACATCTCACGTGGTCATGTGTCTGTGTCACGTGACCCAGTGTCTGTGTCACTTGACTCTGTGTCATGTGAGCATGTGTGTGTCATGTGACCCTGTGTCTGCGCCACGTGACCGCGTGTCTGTCACGTGACCCTGTGTCCTGCAGGTTTGTCCGCGTGGCGCCCATGTTCCTGGACAGGAGCTTCAAGAGGTGGGGGAGACTCCGAGACTTTTCCCCGCCCTTCGGGCTCCGCGGCCAAGGTTGGTCCAACCCTCCCTTCGCGTCCCTTCCCTACCCCCTCCCCTCCCTCGTTTAGGAAATACAAATAACAAACAGGGCAACAGTGTAGGCCCGCTGGCTGTGGTTCTGTGAGCCTGGGCCAAGACTCAGGCATTTGTATTGATTGATTACATTGCGCTGGGTATTTTTATAGAGTTGTGTGTCAAAATAGGACCCATATCTCACAGGGTTAGGGGTTCTTGCTGCCTCTAAACGTCTGGCTATTCACCAGCATTGGTTCAGTCAAGCCTGACTCTGCTGATGAGACATTGAACGTTTAAACCGGCCAAGAGTTTTGTCTGTTTGCCAGCATTCTGGATCTTGGTGAGAGTCTTAGAGGGTGACAGCAGCTGTGCGATCCCAGAGGTGGGATTGGGACTTGAGTTGGCGGCGAGGAGCATTGGTGAGGTCGCGGTTGGCGATGGGTAGGTGGTCGGTTGTCATTGGCAGTGGATGGACGGAGGGCTGTACACGAACATGCTTCATTGCTTCTTGGTGCTCGTTTGTCTCACCTGCACCCTTTGGTCTGCTCTGTGACGACGGAAGCTGTCGTATCCGCGAACTGTAAGCGAATGCCACTAGTTTGCGTGCGTGGCTCCACACTTGCGGCTCCACGCTCGCGGCTCCGTGTGTGCCCACTGAGCGTAGGAATTGCTTCCGGTTGGTAAATCCCCACACCCCCCCCCGAGCCTCGGCTGCCATGGGATGTGGTCGTGGCTGAGATTGTGGCTGGGATTGTGGTCGTGGCTGAGATTGTGGCTGGGATTGTGGCTGGGATTGTGGCTGGGATTGTGGTCGTGGCTGGGATTGTGGCTGGGATTGTGGTTGTGGCTGGGATTGTGGTCGTGGCTGGGATTGTGGCTGGGATTGTGGCTGGGATTGTGGTCGTGGCTGGGAATGTGGTCGTGGCTGGGATTGTGGTCGTGGCTTGGATTGTGGCTGGGATTGTGGTCGTGGCTGGGATTGTGGCTGGGATTGATTGTGACTGGGATTGTGGTTGTGACTGTCGTTCTGGTTGTGGCTTTAACTGTTTGATGTCGTGGTGGTGACCGTGGTTCAGCTTGTTGTTGCTGTAGTAGAAGTTGTGATGATGATTATAATCATTTCTGTGGCAGTGGATGGGGTAGTGGCTGGGGCTGCGGTTTTGGCTGTGTCGTGTTCCAGTTGTTGCTATGGCTGTGGTCTTGGATTGTAGCCGTGCGTGCGTGTGTGTGTTGTTTTAAATCATTTTTGCTGAACACACAGGCCCCAAATGCCAGCACCTAAGTGTTCGGCACCTAAGAGCTGTAATGATAGCTCAGTAATGAGAGCTCAGTAATGGTAATAGTCCAGCAGCACCGTGAGTGGTCCAGTCGCCCAGGGCCAGGAAACCTCTTACGCACATCGTGGGGTTGGTGGGGTGGGGGGGGTGGAGGGGTGGCTGTATCGGTGAATGTTGGACGGCTCTGGTGGAAACGCCTGGTGGACACCACTGGTGGACAACCCCTTGGAGATACCTCTGGTGGACACCACTGGTGAACTTCTCTGGTGAACTCCACTGGTGGACACCACTGGTGGATGCCTCCAGGGCGATGAGCAGCCGTTGTTGTGGCGGTTCAGAGACATCGCTGTGTGCCGTGGCTTTCTCCGACGATGATGATGATCTCCACCGCCGAGTGGAGCCCACTGCGACTGCCGGTGTTAGTTTTAGGTCTCAAACAGGACAGGTTTTTAGAGCATAACACAAACGGGAATTAAATATATATTTTTTTCTCCCTAAAATCATAACCAATGAAGAAAAATATACGGCAGGCTGTATTGAAAAATGACGCCCTGGGCTCGCGCTCGCTGTGCGCTGTGTTTAATGGCACGGCCATGTACGTCGCTGGCACATCGTGTTTTGACAGTTATCAGTTAGACAGATATTTATTGGAATGCCAAGTACATTGCTAAAAAAAATCCCTTGTTTTGACAGTCATCAGTAAGACGAATTAGCGCTTTCTCGGGGGTCGGGGTGATGGCACGGTGAGTCTCGGATCGTTTCCCGCTTCCATTTTTAATACCGCGGCACCATTTTTCAACGCCGTGGCCCCCATGGATTCCATCCCCGGGGCCGCGGTTTCACACGATCTTGTGAACTTTGATTTGGATGCGAGCTTCTTAATCCTCTATATTTTTTTTACTTACATCTGGCCTTCGTCGATCTCTCTCTCTCGGTGTCACCCTCACAGCCGCTGCTTGAGTCCCGCGTGACGGACGCTCTCCATAATTTGTTATTGTCGGCATCTTCCCACCAAATACCGCATACGTTTGACCGCGTACGTTTCGGCGTCCTTCCTCTTCCCGCTTTCCGTTCTCCATTTTTCCGTCAACGATCGTCTTCCTGATCAACCCGGCCGATACACTTGTGGCGAGTCGCGCCTACACCTCCACCTTCCTCCCCGACGACTTCCCGTCAGTTCCTCGTAGTGTCCGTCCCCTCGTTCTGCGTCTCCGACGCGATCGGCCTTTTCACATCGTCCCTCCACACCGCCCGCTCCGCACTTTACCGCCGGCCTTCTATCGCTCCGTGCTACCCCAGGATGCCTCACGAGACGAGAGACGTGGCTCTGCCTGGGATCTTGGGCTCGGGCGTTTAAGGTCACTCGATCGGAGCGGTGGCCGCTCGTCAAACTGGGGCGAAATACGTATGCATGCACGTACGTACCCACGCACGTACCCATGCAGGCGCGTACGCACGCCGCTTATACAAAGTCACACGTACACACACACGTACAAAGATCCCCCGTATAGCCTTAACAGACTGTTGGGGCAAGTGCTGTTAACGAGCACCTAAGAAGGCCGACATGGCACGCGAAAGCGGTGGGTGGCCAGCACCACGCCCGGCCGCCTTTTTCTCCCCAGTGGCGATGTTTACACGCCGTTCCAGGTACTCATTTGAGGCTGAGTTTACCAAGGGGAGGCCCAAGATCGGTTCAGATAATAGTCACTGATGTTGGTGGCCGTGAGCAGGAATCGACATGCACACACATGCACGCATGTACACACATGTATGAAAACAAATCTCCCCTAGGGCCTCCACAGACATTTGGGGCAAGGGCTGTTAGGGAGCGCCTGTGAATGCGTGCACGGCTTTCATAGCACCGCACCCGACCACCTTAGTCTCCCCAGTGGCAATGTTTATGCACCGCACCAGGTACTCATTTATGTGGACATAGGGGAGGCCCAGGTTCAGTTAAAATATCCGCCATTGTTATTGGTTGTGAGTGGGAATCGAACTAGGGCGGTCGGGTTCCACTGCGTCACTGCTCTCCAAACGCACATACACACTCATGCACACATGCACGTGCACACGCGTGTGCATGTGCACGTACACACAAGCGTACGCTCGCAAGCACCGGCGGCAGGTGGCACCGTGCCAAGCCCGCTGACAATCGCGCCCGTAAACCCCGGCCGTCCGCAGGCCCGGCGACCGCTTCCCTTGGCGACCGCGCCTAGAGTGGAGCGGAGCGCCGGCCATGATGGCGGAGGGGGGGGATGGGGGCGGCTGCAGCCGGAGGGTCGCGGCTTTGCGAGGCTGGCGTGAGCGTTGGCACCTGATTGCGCGGCGGCTTTTGTGACGGCCCTTGGCGTTTGGGCTGCGCCACGCGATACGGCGAGTTTGTTTTGGGGGGGCGGGCGTGGAAATCCACCATGGAGTCTGGAGATAAGGGTCCTGATGGCAGCCGGGCGGGCGGGCGGGCGGGCGCATGGGCTATGGAGCCAGGAGGGAGGGGTGGGAATGGCATGGGGACGTTGTTCGGTTCCGTCATTCAGGATGAGCCTTCGTGGTGAAAACGCGCCACCGCTACCCACCCCTTCCCCCCCCGGGTGTGTGGGATGGCCCTGGCTCGGCCTTTCAATCCGACACAATCGGCTCCTCGCATCGCGACTCGCCACCGCCGCCGCTCGCCGTCGTTTTCGATCGGCCTCCCTGTACCCCCTGTTTGGATCAATTGACCGACGTTCTCAGCGACGGTGCATGCCCGTGAGGTGTTGAAAACTCGCAGGAAAACGCCGCTCTGGCTGCGTTGCTCACCTCCGCGCCACTTGCTGTCCCGCCCGACGAATGTCGGCGCAGAGCGGCGCATGGCCCGTGCTCGTCTCGCCACTGGCGGCCGCTCGAATTCCTCACGACGGAGTTCCTAACGACGGCCCTGCCTTGTCCTTGCAGAAAAGATCGTCAACGAAATCTTGGCGAAGACGAAAGAGTCGGACCTGCCTCTCCACTTGCAGAGGTGAGCGGAGCGTGGGCCCAGCGAGGCCTGACAGGGCGGCCAGGTTTGCGGCGGCGCACATCTGCTGCTAACGAGCGCGGGATCGGTCCCCCACACGTTCTTGGCGGTGAATTCTGAGGCCGGCGCATTTCGAGCGCAAGCGGCGCGATGTTAACAAACCTCGGTATTTTTTTCTAAACAATCCTAAACCACTGGACTCGAAGCCAAATGCAGAGTTTACCGCAAAACCTTTGTGACCACACTCGGTTGTTTTGGCTTCGAGGTTGGCCCACAGCGCCTGTATGGCAACCCCCCCAATACAGACCGCTGGTCTCTGCGCCCCCACCCCCAAGTCCCAGCACTCTCCCCCCCCCTCCCACCCAGGTTACTAAGGCCACCGTGCGCCGAGAGATCACGTGTCCTCCCCTGCAATCAATGTGGCGCTGTTACCGAGGCATTCGGTTTACACCGTCCGACAGCGTTGACGTTCTGCAACGTGGCGGCAACCTCTCCCGGCGTCGCGTTCGAATGTTTCCTGCGCGGTGTCCGCGCCGCAGCTCACTCACCCCCAACGGGGCCGGCGCGTCCGCGGGAGCGCAAGAGAGGGCCGAACATATTTTCCCCGCGCGCGACGCTGACCTGCGACCCACTCCTCGACCACGCACGCGTGGCGGTGCAGCGCGTGCAGGCGCTGCGTGATCGTGGGGAGTGGCGGAATCCTCTTCAACAAGTCGCTGGGCGCCCGGATCGACGAGTACGACTTCATCATCCGGTGGGTTTCGGTGCCGCTGGATTTTGGCTTCGAAGGTGGCGTTGTGGCGAGCGGAGCCAGAAGCTCGCGACGCTTTCTGGGCTCCGCGCCACCTCTGTGCACTTCCCGGGTCTCCACCGATTATTGAGCGAGCTGCCGCCTCCCCCCCCTCCCCCTCCGAGAGGGGAACTGCTGGTGATTGAATGTAAAGCGCACAAGGACCTCGCTTCATCATCAAGTCTCCTGCTGATCCACCACCACCACATGGACTCCACCTCGTGGGCACCACAACCAATAATGCGAACATCACCACAACGACCACCCTTATGTGAATCACCACCACCATGAACACCCTCGCTACTGTCACTACTTGCACCACAACACTTTCACCAACTCCCACAACACCTTCACCACTTTCACCAACACCACTACCTTCACCACCAGCACTTTCACCACCAGCACCTTCACCACCACCATCCCAATTGTGGGTACCTCCTCCACCAACCATCACGGACACTACCACCACCACCACAACCACAGTGCTTTGTTGTACCGCCGCCCGCCCCCAGGCTGAACAACGCTCCGGTGCGTGGGTTCGAGCGCGACGTGGGTGCGCGCACCACCATGCGCATCACTTACCCCGAGGGCGCCATCCAGGACCCGCGCAAGTACGAGGCCGACTCGCTGTTCGTCTTCGCCGGCTTCAAGCCGCACGACTTCCGCTGGCTACGCAGCGTCGTGTACAGTGAGAAGATGGTGAGTGAGCGGGCGAGCGGGCGGATGGGTGAACGAGTAAGAGCGAGAGAGAGAGGGGGGGCGTCAATTGCGTAGCCGACAGCCACAGCCGAGATAGAGAGACCAGAGGGGAAAAGTGATAACACAGAAGCAGACAGAGAAAGAGTACACCTGTGAGACTGGAGAGAGTCTATCCTCCTGTTTGGCTAAATGTTCACAGTCGGTAAAGTATCCGCCTTGAGCAAGCACAAATAGACTTGGCTTGACCTCCTGAACTCTTGACACCGCACTGGCCTAGGGTGGCCAAAGCCTTGCAGTGGTCACTGATGCCGAGCTTCAAGATGCCGCTGCCAGGCTTCTCATCCACACCCACAACAAAAACGACATCACCACAATGCTCCCGTCCCTCCACTGGCTCCCAATACCATCCTAGATCAATTTCAAGATCGCACAGTCACCCGATTTGAGATTATCCACGCACGCTCGTACCGCATCCCTCTCATCTCACTCTACTCCCAACTCCACGCACTGTCAGCTCAAGCAACCAATACTTTTTGTCAAAGCCTCCAGTCGACCTTTGTTCAGTGGAAGGTCGCTCATTCTGCTCTGTTGCCCCTATGGTCTGGAACTCCCTGCGCCCCAGCCACCAATGCTGTCGAGTCCCTGCCCCTGCTCAAAGTTTCAGCTCAAGATCCTCCTCTGCTTCTCCACCAATGACAGAGTCTGCCTTTGTCGATGAAGAATAAACACTCCCTCTGTTTGTTGCGCACAGTGTCTTGACATGCGGGTACAGCATTTAGACGCTGTATAAACCCAAACACGTATTGTGTTGCACCTAGCAGGCCTCGAGAGAGAGCGAGAGACCAGGAGAGAGAGAGACGGAGAGCAGAGCTAGCAGAGAGAGCGCACGCCGTATGAGAACAGCGCTCGCCGGTGTTCCCAGCATTTCTCAATGCCACATGCTTGGGCTTTGCTAGCGTTCAAAAGCCGTTTGAATGAAGTGACCTCGGAGCCCTTTTGGACCACGTGTGTCGGGGCCGGGTACGGGGGCCGGTGGGGTGGGGGGGTGCAGGTGGGGGAGGGGGGGGCGGCCCGCAGAAAGCCATCGTCAGCACGGGCGGCGGTGCGGGAGGTCATGTGGCGTGTTGTCAGCGGAGTGTGGCCGAGCAGGCGGGCCCGGGGGCCCCGGACCTCGTGGGTCACCTTTGTGCAATCGCAACGGGGCTACATACACGTGATGTTTAGCTTTGCGCTTTGCTTGTTGTTTGAAAGATGCTCAGAAATGTTTGGCGATGCGCAGAGTGATCCCATATGCCGACCGCCGCGGCCGAGTCACTTTCAATCTCGTCAGCCCCCCCTCCCTCGCCGTGTTTGGCCTGCGCAACCCGAGCGGCCACACGCGTAACGCTTCAGAAGGCCCCAATTGCTTCATGAACGAGAAGCGTTTACTGCGCTGCTCTGGGAGGTGTTGGGGGCCCCTTGCTAGGACCCGTTTTAGCGACGCGACGCCGCTGCTGCCGCTGCCGCCACCGCAACCACCTTCAACCCGGGGGGGGGGCTGGGGGTCCACGCACCCTTCCTCATGCAACGCTCTTCCGCCACTCCGCTTGCTCGCTCGCTTTTGCGCGCGTCCTATGCTCATGCGACAATGGCCCCCCGGTGTAGAGGAAAGAGAAACAAGCACCGGCCGTTCGCTCGCTCGCTCGTCGACCGGGGAGTGGAAAGAGTCGTGGGGACGCCGTGATGGGGCGGCAGCGCGAGGCGGCCCCCCCCGGCGAGCGGGACGCCGTTCCGCCCTGCGGACCGCGGCTGCTTTTAAACGGCGTGGAGTGAAAGGCGAGCGCGGCCATGGCAGAGGAGGCGGAGTGGCCCGGCCGCCACGGCTCGCGGAGCCGCAGCGATTGTTGCGTTCAAATTCCTGCGTGGGTCTCGGGCCGCTGGCGAATCTGTGTAAACATTTTCCATTTTCAGAGGAAGCTTTGGTTTTTTTCTCCCTCCCCGCGCTGCCGCGACAAAGCGGCAGCCGTCCCATTTTATATATTTAATTTGCCCAGAAAGGGGAGGGATGTGGGGGGGAAATAGCTTTGGCGAGCGCGGCTCTGAGCGACAGCTCTCAGGTAACGCGATCGGTTATTTTGAGATGAAAACAAAAAAAAACCTCTATTACTATGGAATGCGCGTCGCTCCTTGGCAGGGCGCGGGAGAAACCCGGCTGATGCGGACCGCACTTAATCACCCGAACCACAAGAACGCAAATGGCGTTCCTCCTCTGCCGCAGCGTGATCCCTGCCGTTGGGACAGAGTGTCATGCGGCCGTCCCCGAGTGTGTGCGCCGCTCCTCTTGCGTGCGCGCGCGTGCGTGCGTGTGCGTGCATATGTGTGCGTGATCGTGTGCGTGTAAGCCTCTGTGCGCATGAGTGACCGTGTGCGACAATGCGTTTGACAGTGTGTGTGTGTGTGCATGTGTGAATGGGTGTGTATGTAACTGTTGTAATTGTGTGTGACCATATACGTGTGACTGTGTATGTATAGGGTGTGACTCCGGGTGTGTGACGGTATGTGATTGTATGTTTGTGACCACGTCAATGAATGGCTATATGTGTATCTGAGCTACAAACACGGCCACATGAGTTCGATTCCCACTCATGGCCAAACCAGTGACGATTTTCTGAACTGGTCCTGGCCCTCCCCAAGGTCGACTCAGCATCAATGTTGCTAATAGGGAGACAAAGGCGGCCGGGGCACGGTGCTGGCCATCCACCCCCTAGTGCGGTGTGCCGGCCTTCATAGGTGCACTTGCCCCAACAGTCTGTTATGGCTAGATGGGGGATCTCTGTCTTTGTAGCCGAGTGTCTACGTGCACGCGGCTGTGTTAGCGTGCACCTGTGTTAGTTCTCGCGTGTGTTAGTGCGCATGTCTCTGCTAATTTTCTTTTCAATGTTTTTCCCAAGAAACTGAAGTGTGGTGCGTTTGTTTGAAGCAGGCCCGGGATGTCGCCATCGCGGCCTCCACACGCTCGGCGTTACCGTATCGGGAGGCCGCGGGCGTCGATGTTCTGTTGGCCCGTGTGCCCCTTGCGCGTCCCGACGGCTACTCGGCCCCCGTGTCGCTGTTTACTACCGAGCTCTCACGGAGTTTCTAAATCGTTTCTTCATCTTCATCCGCGGCAGGGGGAGCCTGCTGCAAGGTCGTAAATCAACGTTTGTTAGTGCGCACTGTCGGGCCCTACTCGTGCTCGCCAGCCTCCCACCGTCCCCGGCACCGTTCCCCCGTTCCCGGCACCGTTCCCCCACCCACGGCACCGTTCCCCCACCCACGGCACCGTTCCCCCGTCCCCGGCACCGTTTCCCCGTCCCCGGCACCGTTCCCCCGCCCCCGGCACCATTCCCACGGCACCGTTCCCCCACCCACGGCACCGTTCCCCCACCCACGGCATCGTTCCCCCACCCACGGCGCCGGTTGCCCCAGGGGCTTTCGGCGCGCAGTGTTGGTTCCCGCGGTGGCCATGCGCTGGCGCTGCGGTGAGGCGCGTCCATTCGGGAGTCGTGCCCAAGTTTGCATCTATGCGCTTGAATCATTGAGCTCGGCACTCGAGGAGCCGTCGCTCCACGAGTGCCGAGCGACAGTCAAACCCCTCCAATGGAGCGAGGTCTGGGTGGAGATGGGGGGGAGGCCTCCAGGCAGCGTGGAGCGAGGCCCTTGTGCGGTGACTCCTCGTACGTGACTCCACTATAAACTTTGCTGCTATAAATGTCCAAATGATGGGCCACTTTGCTGAGCTATCATTTGTGGCCAGGTCGCTTCTGAAAAATAAGTTAATACCTCGGTGGGCTTTGCTTGGTAGGATGGGGATGGGGGGGAAAGGAGACGGGGAGGGCAAGTCGTGTTCGTGGCTGATTAGGTAACGCGATAGGAACCTCCCAACGGCAATGCAAAAAGGGTCGCCCCTCAAATCCCTGGCCCACCGAACTGCTAATAGCCACGATTTTTGTTTTCATGAACGAGAGCGTCGGGTTTCTGGTAGCGGGCTTGGGACGGTAATCACCGGGCGGCGCTCGTGCGTGCGTGACACTGAAAAACAACGGCGTTTCTCCACCGCATGGCTTCATTACAATCTGGCGGACTTCAGTCGACCGTCAAATCACCTCCCAAATTTTGCCGGCTTAATTCTGAGCAGAGCGCTGCGCTCGGGGGGCCTCTCCCTGGCTAGGGACCGCGTGCGCGGCACAGGGTTCAAATCACTCAGCGCCACCGCTCCTCCTCCGTCGTCCCGCGCTCGCACGAGGGTTACCGGGCGCGCCGCGGTTCCCACCAGCCGGTACCGCTGACTCGCTTTTCGCGCAGTCCAAACAGAGCGAGTGATGTATTTGGTTCCATTTTGCCGGTTATTGGGAGGGGTGTCTGTTGCCCCCCCCCCCCCCCCCCGGGTCACGGTTGGATGCTACAGAATCTTCACATTGACGTTTGGGACTTTGCGGGGTTTGTGAAAACATTTTCAAGAATTCGGGCCGGCGTGCCGGGTGCTGGCTCGTGAGACGGGCTGAGAAAACAGTCGAGTTTTCTTTCCATTTGGTTTTTCCATTTTTTTCTTTCCTCCCCCGCCCCCTCAGTTCAACGCAGACGTTCACTTTGTCCTCAGCCTCTCGGCTTCATAATTGACTCAGCAGCTACACCCCCCCCCCCCCCGTTGATAAGTTCCAGTCAATTTGTTTAAAAGACAGATAAGCATCCTTATCAGTGCTAGCCACTCCCGGGGAAATTGGCTTGAAGGAGATGGGACCGGGCCGCTTAATAGCGTGTGCGAATGTGTGTGTGCGCGCGCTGCCAGCACGCTCTCTGCATACGTACACGCACTCGTGCTCGTACCCAGCAAAGGCAAAGGTCCTGGTGTAGCCTTTAAACAGACTGTTGGGGCAATGGCTTGTTATCGAGCACCTATTAATGCTGGCATGGCATACGAAGGGGGGAGGGTGGCCAGCACCACGCCTGCCGCCAGTGGCGATGTTTACACACCGCACCAGGTACTTGTTTGAGGCTGAGTCGACCTAGGGGAGGCCCAGGACTGGCTCGGATAATCGTCACTGGCGTTGGCCCTGATCGGGAATTGAACTCGGGTCTCTGAGTTTGTAGTGCAGCACGTTAACCGTTGCACCACTACACACGCACCCACGAACACGCATGCACGTACTGTTCGCGAGTACGGCTCACGAGGGGTGGGTGGCCAACACCATTCCCGGCCACCTTTGTCTCCCTAAAGCTTATGTTTACACACCACACCTAGGTACTCATTTGAAGCTAATTTACTTGGGGAAGGCCCAGAACCAATGCAGATATTCGTCACTGATGTTGGCTGTGAGCGGGAATTAAACTCGGGTCGCTGGGTTTATAGAGCTGACCGGTGAACTACCGCTCCACACAAGCCAAGACAAAGATCCCGCGTATAGCTTTAACAGGTTTTTGGGGAAAGTGCTGTTAGCGAGCACCTATTAAGGCTGGCACTGCTCACGAGAAACTGGGTGGCCAGTACCATACCTGGCCGCCTTTGTTTCCCAGAAGCTGATGTTTACACACCGCACTGGTTGACCTAGCAAAGGCCCAAGACCGGTGCAGATATTGGGAATCGAACTCGTGTCACCGGGTTGATAGAGCCGACCGCCGCACTAGCACTTCACACGCACGCACAGGCACACGAGCGCAGAGTGCACACAAACGCACGTACACACGCACAAGCACGCGTGCGCGCATTCTTGTCCACACACACCTGCACGCTATCGCCGCAGCGCGTCGTCGGCACGGCAAATAAACCGCGGCTGCCTGGCGATTCCGCGTCGCCGTTGTGCAAGCGACGAGAGTGATTTATTTTATTTGCCGGTGGTCGCGGGGGGTCCTTGCAAGGGCTCCCCCTTGCAGTGCGGGCGGGCGGGCGAGAGGGCGAGTGGGGGGTCGGCCCAGGTGCGAGCCAAACGGTGGACGGGACGGGAGAGGAGTGCACGCCTGACCGTGAATGACACTATCGCTCCCTCCATGTCACTACGACCGCTACGTGCTACGACGCGCTGCTATCGCCATTGGGGTCACGGTTGGGGAATACAAGTAGCAAACTCGCTAAGCAGTGATTGTTTAAACATCCCTTCAGCCACACAGGCTTCTGGGATTGAATAATTTTAGCAGCATTGGTTCGATACAAGCAAAACTCTGGACCGGGTGTTGACACACCGTGTCTCATCAGCAGTCAGACTCGCTTGAACCAACGCTGGTGGTGAACTGCCGGACGTTTGAAGCAGTGATCATGTGCGGTCGGGGTGGCTCCCTCGCCACGCCTACGGCCACATCACCCGAAATGCACGCCATCAGATCTCTCTCAGGAGATCTGAGCAAGGGTTGAGCTGGGTTAGGAGCTGAATAGGCGACCCACCAAGGCTTGCCGGCTGCTGTAGGCGTGGGGCTGCGAGGAGGTCAGCAGGCAGTGCTGAGTGTCGCCCCTTGACGGCCAGGGATTCTCCGAGTTCTCCAGTTTCCACCCTCCCACATTGCGACACCAAGTGATGTAATTTGGCGAAACATCCCAATGCAGGATCCTCCAGCATCGCGCTGGCGCTACCTGGCCTGGTATACAGGAGGTTGTGGGTTCTATCCCGAGCCTGACGTCTGCTATATATTTGGAGTTTGCATGTCTCTCTCCCTGTGGTCGCGTGGATTTTTCTCCAGGTCCTCTGGTTTTTCCCTCCGCATTTACAAACATGCATTTAGAGTATTTGATTGCTATACATTTCCATGTGACAAGCCACTTGGTTGAGCTATCATTTGTTGCCAGGTTGCTTATGAAAAAGAGCTGTATAGCTCAATGGACTTTTTACCTGGTAAAATAAAAAATAATGAGTATAATATGTATTTGAGAATTTATGAAGCTTATTTGGGTAAATATTTAAGAGTGATATTGGGTCAGAAGTGATGTCAGGCAGCTTCTGTAGCAGAGGTTGTAGAGGAATGAGGCGGTGTGGTGTTGGTGGTTATAGAGGAATGAGGCTGTGTTGGTGGTGGTGGTTGTAGAGGAATGAGGATGTGGTGGTGGTGGTTGTAGAGGAATGAGGCTGTGGTGGTGGTGGTTATAGAGGAATTCAGCCGTGTGGTGTTTAGTTGTTGGTGGTCGGAGTGTTGTGACTTCACACTCAACCTCCTGGTGCCTACCTGGAGATAAGCATTTGTTTCGCTCAGCTTTGATTGCATTACACACAGACGCACGCATACACACTTACATTATACATACGTACAGTCATACACACGTACATTCATACACACGTACATTCATACACACGTACATTCATACACACGTACATTCATACACACGTACATTCATACACACGTACATTCATACACACGTACATTCATACACACGTACAGAGGCCAAATTCCGCCGTCCAGCTTGAACAGACTGTTGGTGCAAGTGCTGTGAGCGAGCACCTATGAAGGCCGGAACGGCACACGACGGGGTGAGTGCGCCAACACCTTGCCTGGTCGCCTTTGTCTCCCTAAGTTATGATATTTACACACCACACCAGGTACTTATTTGAGGCTGAATCGACCTAGGGGAGGCCCAGGACCAATTCAAGTAATCGTCACTGACGTTGGCCATGAGCGGGAATGGAACTCGAATCGCCAGGTTCATAGTGCAACGCGCTAACCGTTATGCTACCGCTCCCCACATACGTACACACGTGCACACACGCGCATGTGTACACACACCACGCCTCACGCTACGATTGTCACATCGTGACCACATTTCCCAATAACACGTCGCCACTGCAGGAAACGTCTCGATGTTAAAGAGCCCTTTCCCCTTTGTCTCGTAACAACAAATACTGTCTCTTGATTCAACAGAGTGGCGGCTCCGTGCAATCAGCGCGGTGCCCTAATCGTGGCGACAGGAGCCGCGCAGGGGTGCGCGCCGGCGCAGGCGTGCACGCCAGCTCCCGGCTCTGCCAAACGCGTCTCAGCGATGAGAATAATCAGAGGATGCGTTTGTCACGGCCGTGGCGGGGGGGGGGAGCGGTGGGGGTGGTCGGGATTCACGGAGTGCCCCCGATAAACACGGCAATAAATCCCGCCCGCACAAACGCGAGCGTGCGTATCGCTTCCCGCTGCGCTTTATACTCCCGATTGTCTCGCAGTTGCGCCTGGCACGGCCTCCGTAGCAGCGGAACCGTTTGGCCGGGAGCGGCCGTGGCGACGTGAGACCGACCGACGGGGGGGTGGGGGGGTCGGTGGGGGTGGGGTCGGTGGGGGTGGGGGTGATGCATGCGGCGCGCTCGATCCTCAATCCTAAGCCGCGTGAAGCCGTTGATGCGCGCGCCGCCGGGACAATCCGCCCCATTGTGAACGACGCTGCGCAACGGGACCCTGAGAAGTCGGAAAACCTGCGCTCGGGAATTGTCTTTCTCACCATACTCGGAGATTTATGACAATGGGTTTGAACGCACGCACGCGCGTACGCAGCGCAACCCCCCCTTGGCTCGTCACAATCCGGATTGTCTTCTCGCGCTACGGAAGGGGGCCCACCGACACATTGTGATCGCTCCCACGGCAGGTAATTGGCGCCTCGCTCCTCGATCGCAAATCAATGAATCGGGGACCAGCGCCGTGAGCCACATTGTCACTCCTAATGATGATTGCTTAACCCTGTAAAGGTCAAGTCTCGTGGTCTCGTACGCCCAGGATACATCCACCCGGGAGTCGCGCGGTGCCCCGTGTATCGCTTACAGCTCGCCCTGTTTCGTGCCCCTCCGTTACCGAGCTGCATGGCGGCGAACCGGGTTAAGTGGCCGATCGGAACTCCGGTTGTTGCCGTTGCATTTTGTAAATACGCCGGGGGGGCGGCGAGGGAAAGCGACGGCAATGTTGCACGAGCGCCGACGAGCCGCTAGCGTCGCCGTCGATCAACAGCTCACCCGGGGCGCTCCCGGCCGCTCTCAGGGTTGACCTTCCTTGCCGGGTGGAGCGACCGCGTGGAGCGCCGAAAGCGCCCGCGGCGCCACGTGGCTCCTTCGAGCGGCCGCGTCGCTTGCACGCCGAATCCCGACGAGCCGATATACTCGGAGAAAATACACTTTTTTTTCCCCGAACTGTTTCAGACGAAACGGTTTTGGCAAGACGCGCAGCTGGGACGCGGAGGAGTGTAATTTGAGCGGCGGCGGGCTCGGATTCGGCGGGGGGCCCGGGGGCCCGCTCCAAGCGGGGCAGCACGGCCACGCGCTGCCCGGTCGAGGCCGTGTGCTGCCCATGTTCGACTGGAAGCTGCAACAGGGACCGAGTTGCCACGGCTCTGGATGTTGCCCTCGTCGTGCGCGCTTCCTTCAGGGATGTCGGAACCCCGCTCGGGGTTAACATATGTCAGAGCGGTCAGGATCCAGAGCAGTGCTGGTCGGGGGCAGAAGTGGGGGGGGGAGCACATAGGTGTCTCATGAAAGCAGAGCAGGAGCGGCAGATGGTGCCGCTCTCCCACGGGTTCAGGATGTCAAACGCGTTTATAGCTTTGCTAATCGTAATGAGTGTGCACACTAACATTGTTGGCAAATGTCCCGCCGGATCGTATAAGTTTTGTGGCAAGGTCCTGCGGCACGTGAAGTGGGGAGGTGCTTGGGTTTCGCAGATTACGCCGCCGCCGCTGTGGCCGCCGCTGCGGCTGTTGTTGTGCCGAGGCGGAGCGCGCGGAGCGGAGCAGAGGAGTGCGGAGCGGCCGCCCGGCGCGTTCCTCCCTACAGCGCTGATTGCTTAAAGATGCGACTCTCTCGATAAAACAACAAACACGCGCGCTTGTGCTTGGACATTCAAATAAAAAAAGAAATGAGAGCGTTGGCCGTACCGCGCTCCCGAACTCGACGCCCGTCGCTGGTAGCCGGCTTCTCCCATTGCTTTCACGAGCAAAATTTGACGCTTGACTTTTTCAGATGCATTGAACGTCTTCAAAAACCCAAAATAAATGGACGCGTGAAAACATCGGCGGGGCGTGGTGTGTCGCGAGCTGTTTGTGTCGCAGTGTTCTCTCTCGCGCTAACGTCACGCTCGTGAATATCGCGCCGTGATAGCGCCAGCCATTGGGGCCAGGGCTGAGCAGGACCACACGCGGGTGCCTGGGCCACCCCCACCCCCCCATCCCCCTCCAGTAGAGTTATTGGTTTTTAAGGAGTACAACTCTTCCGAGTAAATAAACGAGACACTGCACAATTAGAGCTGCCAGGCGAAATTATGCATTAAGTCGACATCGACAGGTCAGCCTCAGTGGCACTTGGAACTGGTTTATTGTGTGTGTGTGTGCTCTCTAACAGCACCTGCCCCCAACAGTCTGCTGAGGCTATACTGGGGGAGGAGGGGGGGATCTTTGTCTGTGTGTGTTTGGACGAACGTGATTGTGTCCGTGTGTGGTGTGTGGGGGTTGTGTTTGCGCGTGTGGGTGTGTTTTTAAGTGTGGAGCGGTGGCGCAGTGGTTAGCGCACTGCTCTACGAACCCGGCAACCCGAGTTTATTTCCCGTTCACGGCCAACACCAATGTGCCTTAAATTAGCACCTGGTGCAGTGTTTAAACATCACCGCTGGGGATACAAAGGCGATCAGACGTGGTGCTGGCCACCTACCCCCTCTTGTGCCACAGTGCCAGCCTTCATTGGTGCTACTTGCTAACAGCACTTGCCCCAATAGTCTGTTAAGGTTATACGGTGAATCTTTGTTTGTGCGTATGGGCCCATGTGGGTTGGTGTGTATGTGCTGGTGCCGGGATGTGCATGCACTGTGCTGGTGGATGGCCCCCTAGGAACCCATTCAAATCCACAATGGCCTGATCTCGGCTCGCGAGAATTTCATCTTCGCTTGCTGCTGGGGTTTGCATCCCCCCCACACCCCCTGATGCTGAATGGAAATCGGTGAGGTTCTGGACTATGGCTCATGCAGCTGCTTGCTATTGCTGCATTGGGCATGCAGTCCAGACCTCCCGAAAAACCATGGCTGTTAGAGGAGGTGTTCCGACTAGCTGAGGGAATGCGACAGGCCCACTCCCACCTTCTGCAGTCTCTCATGTTGGTGAGCGAGGAGGCTTACCGCAGCCTTCATTTGAAGGTTCAGCAAGCTGTGTGGCGCTGTACGGGTGAGCGGTGGTCGTGGTTTGCTGAGAATATGTAAACTGCCTCGACACTAAATCTTGACTTAAGGCTTTCGTGGCTGCAGAAATTCATATTTTTGGGTCTTTCGGTAAAGTCACGTAGATAGATAAAATAATAACAAAATAATAAGAAATGAAAATAAAGTGAATACAAAATAATAAAAATATCACCACGTTTCGATTGTAACACAAGCAGTCGTCATCAGGAGATGATGACGATTGCCTGATGACGATTGCTTGTGTTGCGATCGAAACGTCATGATATTTTTATAATTTTTTTATTCACTTTATTTTCATTTTTTATCTTTATTATTTTATTGTTATTATTTTTTCTATCTACATGACTTTACCGAAAGACCCAAAGAATATGCCTCGACACTATTTAATTCCATCAAAAAAGCAAGTTGCAGTGCCATGCTTATTCCCATCAGGAACAGGTCAGCATGTTTGCTGAGCATTTCTGTGAGATCTTGGGGGGAGGTGAAACCCCTCAGCCCAGATAACATCATGGGGCAAGGTGGGATTCATCCTGAAGGGGCTGTGGTGCCTCGTGTATTGTAGGAAGCAGTCGCTGCTTCCTGTGATGTGCCATCTGTTGAGGCAGTGCGAAGAGCGATTCAGAGTCTGAGAGCGGAATTGTGTGCAGGATACCCTTCATGACATATTTACAACTGCCTGGATTACAGGACGGCTTCCGCAGGATTGGAAGGATGCCCTGGTGGTTCCCCTCTTCAAAAAGGGGGACCATACTGATTGTAACAACTACCGGGGCATCTCCCACTTCCGTGTGCCAGAAAATGTCCTGGCAAGGGTTAGTCAACATTGCCCTTATGAGGCACGCTCAGGTAAGGCTTGCGGAGCCCCAATGTGGTTTCAAACCAGGGCAGTCCTGCACGGAAGCTGTCCGTCTGCTGCAGCAGAGGTGTAGAGAATTTCAACATGACCTACATCTATGCTTTATTAATCTGAATATTGACTTAAAGCTTTCGTGACTGCAGGAATTCATATTCTTGGGTGTTTCGGTAAAGTCACGTAGATAGGTTCAAGACAGACACAACTTAATTCGAGAAGATGGGTATGAACTGAGCAAACATTGGAAGGACGTTATCAACCAGTTTAAGTCATAACTGGCTGTGATGTACCCATCCTACCACTTTAGTTGTTATTTTCGGCTCTCCAATTTTACATTAACAGGTTTAATTTCCCACACTAAAACAGCCACCTCACTCGCGAGCTCGACGTTGCTGCTCTGCGATCTTCCATTAACATGGTAATCTCGCACAGTAACATAGTCACCTCCACGCCCACGTGGAGTCCGCTTTCCGATCTTACATTAACATGCTAATTTATCACTAGCCCCGCCCACTTCGTTTATGACCCTTGTGCTACACCCATTTTAAACCTTTCAAAACAGTCTGCCTCAGCAGCTGTTTCCTGATGACGAACGCTTGTGTTGCGATCGAAACGTCGTAGTTTTTTGTTATTTTCTTTGAACCTATCTACGTGACTTTACCGAAAGACCCAAGAATATTTATTGACCTGGTCAAGGCCTAGGATACCATCAATAGGCCAGGGCTCTGGGTTATTATTCGTGCTTTCAGAGACCCAGACCCTCTACTTACGATTATTAAAGACCTTCATGATGGTGGGCAGGCTCTGGTGAGGCTACGTTTTGGTGAGTCAGAGCCATTCCCTGTTCACCTTGGCGTGCAACAAGGATGTCCTCAGCTCTTACGTTACTTAATATCGGCTTTGACTATGTAGTTTGAGAAGCTGATGATCTGGAAGATTACTGCTGAACCTGGAGCGTGCCACTTGACCCTCTTTCTCGTTCTGATGACGTACCTGTACGTCATCAAAACGCAACTGGAAAAAAACTAAAACACCTTATCACTACCGACGCTCTCACAAGGCCATGCACGAGGGCGTGTGGCAATTTTGGGGCCAGCTATCATAGAGTATAGCGGTCGTGTCGCTTCAGTTCTCTGCAACGTCTTTAAAAACAGGTGCAAGACTACGCCCTCTCGAAATAAAATTAACGCTGACCCGCTTGCGCGCTCCTAGATTGAGCAGTGAACGGGACACCCACCCTGCAACTTGCAGATGTCTCGGTATGAGAAAGGGTTCAGAGATGGGGGTTTACCATTAGCCCCACAAAAACGAAGCACCTGCCTGGGTTTTTGTGTCATTAAACACTCCACCCCCTCCATTTCCCATGAGTGATGGGTCAGTTTTGAAGAGAGTGGGGAAGTATTCCAAACACGGGCAGTGTGCTTTATGACTCGCTATGGTTTTGTCAGCAGAGGTCTCCTAATCAGTCAAACGCCATGAATTGGCATCCCCTGCGTAGCTCTGTTTGGAAGCTACCTGCATACCAGCGGTTTCAAGATCGGCCTCTGGAGGAGGCTCGTGAAGGACGCTACTGGGCATTTGGAAACAGTCGCCCTTCCAAAAACAGTGGCGGGAAATTGTTGTGTGGGGATGTGGTTGTGTGATTACTACAAACCCAGCCATGGCTACCATCAGTGGCAAGTGATATCTGAGCCAGTCCTGTTCCTTCCCTAGGTCAATTAAACATCAAATGAGTACCCAGTAGGCTGTTTAAACATCTGCACGCGGCGGAGGGGGGGGGACAAAGGCAGCCGGGCGTGGTGCTAACCACACCACGTCCTCATGCTCCGTGCCATTCTTAATGGTTTTTGCCAGCAGCACTTGCCTCAACAGGATATTACACGGCTATAGGGGCATCTTTGTCTTCTTGTGTGTATGTGCCCGTGTGTGTTGATGGATGTGTGTGGTGCGCGTGTGTGGCCCTGTGTGTGTGTGTGTGTATATGGGGAACGGTAGTGCAACGGTTAGCGCGCTGCACTACAAACTTGGCGACCGGAGTTCGATTATACACTGGTCTACAGCCAAAATGCTTCCGAAATAAATGTAGTTCAACTTTACTAATTCTGGGTCACTAAGAATGAAAATGACGCTTAAAATTGTTAATTGGCTCTAGTGTTCAAGATATGCTACTGGGTCAATAAATACGACCCTTGACTTGGGAGTGGCGGAGGATAAGTGAGTTATAAAGGGAAGGGATCTCAATTTAAACCAGAAATGACTAAAATACATATCTGACTGGATCTATGAATAAATCTATGACTGGTTTTGGCCAGTACTTGCTTTTTGAGCAAAATAATGCATGATGCAATCTGAACCTGGTATTGCGTCATACATTTTATGAATTGCATCATGTTATTCCTAGAAGTCATGGATGATGAAATCATAACTAGACTTACATCCCTCTGCTGAACAAATTGCCCTATATCAGCTCTAGAAATCATGCAGTGTCGTGCTCTCGTATTTGTCAGTGTTTGATTTTGCAAAGGGAAACAATTCTGTTTAGCCGAAGTGAGCAGAGATGCCTCGTAATTGTGTGAACAAAGCAGATAACTTCTGCTGTTTGTGGTGAAGTGACTTTTGCATCGCAAAGGCGCAGTATAACCACTATGGTTAAGAAATCCTATTACATACTCTCTGATTCTTTCGGTAAAGTCACGTAGGTATAAAATAAAATAATTCACGACGTTTCGGGCGCAACACAAGCGTCCGTCATCAGGTGGGAAAGCTATGGATTCCTGCAGTCACGAAAGCTTCATATCAAAAAAGCCCATCACCTTCATTTTGGCTGCAAAATTGGAGATCAGTACAAGATGTGAGCCCCACACATATGCTGCAACACTTATGCAACAAATCCTCGCCAGTGATTGAACAGGAAAAGGAAATCTATGCCTTTTGCAGTGCCAATGATTTGGAGAGAGTCAAAGGATCATATCAGCAATTGTTACTTCTGCATGGTGCCTCCAGTTGGGAAAGGTATGTCAAAGAAAAAAAAGTGGACTGTGCATTATCCAAACATTCCATCAGCTATATGCTCAGTACCCCACGGAGAAGGACTGCCGGTTCCTGATGCACCAGAATCATTCTCACTTGAGTCAGACGAGGAAGAGGATGAAACTTCTGGTCCTGAACCATCAAGGTCACATGACCCAGATTTTCTCCCATCCTCCTCTGAACCACACCTCATAACACAAGGTGACCTTGTCAGGGATTTGGAACTGCCCAAGAGTAAGGCAGAGCTGTTGGACTCCAGACTGCAGCAGTGGAATCTCCTGGCAGGTGATGTTAGGGTTTCCATGTTCCATGACCATCAAAAGGATCTTGTTCCATTCTTCTTCATGCAAGGTGATCTTGTAGCCTGCAACAACATGTATGGTGTGATGGCAGCCCTCAAAATCGTTCATGATCCAGATGAGTGGAGACTGTTCATTGATTCATCGAAGATGAGTCTTAAAGCTGTTTTGCTGCATAATGGCAATGTTTTGCCATCAATTCCAGTTGGTCATGCAGTCGATATGAAGGAAACCTATGACAACATGAAACAACTTTTGAGGTGCATAAACTATGACCAACATCAGTGGCAGCTTTATGGCGATTTGAAGGTTGTTGCTCTCTTGCTTGGTCTGCAGACTGGGTACACAAAGTACTGCTGTTTTGCCTTCGAATGGAATAGTCGTGTGAGAGATTCCCACTACATCAAGACAGATTGGCCACACCGACATTCATTGGAGCCTGGGAGGAAGTGTCCAGCGTCCAACACTTGTTGAATCAAGGAAGATTTTGTTACCACCCTTGCACATCAAGCTGGGTTTGATGAAGAACTTTGTCAAAGCCATGGACAAAATACAAGCAGCTTTCAAGTACCTCCGTAGAAATCTTTCAAGGTTAAGTGAAGCTAAGATAAAGGAAGGTGTCTTTGTTAGTCCTCAGATTCGTGAACTTATTCGAGATGATGCATTTGACAGTGCACTGCGTGACAAGGAAAAGACGGCATGGAACGCCTTCCAGTTAGTAGCAATACATTTTCTCGGAAACAACAAGGCAGACAACCACAGGGAGTTGGTGGAAAACCTCCTCAAGGCAACATGTCACTAAATATACATTTTTTGCACTCTCCTATAGATGTTTTCCCACCGAACTGCGGAGCAGTGAGCAATGAGCATGGCGAGCGATGTCACCGGGACATTGCGACAATGGAGAAACGCTATCAGGGCAAATGGAGCCCATCAATGCTTGCAGACTATTGCTGGACAGTGACACGAGATGCTCCATGTAATGAATACAAGAGACAAGCCAAGAATCGCCGAGTAGACACTGAATAAGGACTAAACTTTGTACTTATATATACATAATAGTTTTTTGCCTTTTGTTTCATGATACATTTTATTTATATAACCCTTTTGCTGATTTAAAAGTGTTACGTGAACAGGACAGGTGACATGTTATCGTGTGAAGCAACCATAAACACATGAAAAGACCTAGGTTTACAACTTATGAGTAAAACTCTACTATCTACACAATATATATAGAGACCTAAAATGTGAAAACGTAAATATCTTGGGAACAGTAGCCAATCAGTTGTTTTAATTATCATATTTGAATTCAGCACATCAAAATCCATAATTAACAGCACATTTCAGACAACGTCTAAAAAATTGTAGACGACCAACACCAGTGGTGATTATCTGAACCGGTCCTGGGCATGCCCTAGATCGACTCAGCCTCAAATAATTACTTGGTATAGTGCGTAAAAATCACCACTGGGGAGGCAAAGGCAGCCGAGTGTGGTGTTGGCCACCCACCCCCTCGTGCCGTGCCGGCCTTCATCGGTGCTCTCGAACAGCACTTGCCCAAACAGTCTTTGTAAAGGCTGTAACAGGGGACCTTTGTCTTTGTTGCATGTGCGTGAGTATGGACACAGTCTGTAAGTGCGTGTGAGGGGCTCTTACCGACTTCCGAAGCGGCGACGTGAGCACAGTGGATTGCTTTTGAATGAATCACGAATGTTGACTCACCCCGTCGCTCCATTGACGCCCCGTGGTGAAGCTCTGGGCGCACGGTGACAACCGACAGTTTGAGGCTTCGCGTCAGAGGTGCTCATTGGTGCATTTAATTCTCAACACGTTCTCAGCATCAGAGGGTGGGAAACTTTTTTTATGATAACGATGGATTTAGGTTATTAAAAATGTTATTATATTTTTTGGGATATCTTTTGATAATGTACCGCGTCCTCTTGCAAAACAAGAGGGATCATGCTAAACCTCCGATTAAGCGTGGTTGGCTACGTACGGTGCGAAAGAAGTTCAACGCACGTACAGGACACACATGGATCAGTGGTCATGCCGAGTCGGAGCGTCGTCGCTCCACCCGATCGCGCGCCTCCGTATTGAACCGAAAGTTTTGTTTTTAGATTGTCCAGATTATTAACATGTGATATTCGAATTTGAAAATCGGGAACACATCCCTTAGTACGTGTGTGTGGGTGTGTGTACACGTGCGCGTCCGGAATGTCGCGTGGCTTAATGAGCTTAGTTAATTGCTGCAATGTGGGATATTCTGTTTCCATGACGGTGAGCGAAGATGCTGAAAAATAAAACCGTCACCAAATCGTTTTTTCTCGCAGAAGCAAAAGCAGCGTTAAAGCGGCCAATCCACAAGCGTGGAGTTGGCGCCTCTGCAAAGGCTTCGATAAGCAGCTTACGCCGATGCATGTGTGGCTTCTTATTTCCCATGGGCTAACACGCCCGCATACACACACAAACCTACACACATACACACACTCGCATACATACACACACACGAACCTACATACACTCGCATACATACACACTCACACAAACCTACACGCACACACATACACACACTCGCGTACAAACACACACACAAACCTACATACACAAACCTAAATACACACACTCGCATACATACACACTCGCACAAACCTACACGCACACACACACTCGCGTACAAACACACACACACAAACCTACACGCGCACACATACACACACTCGCGTACAAACACACACACTCTCGTACAAACACACACACACAAACCTACACGCGCACACATACACACACTCGCGTACAAACACACACACTCGCATACAAACACACACACACACACAAACCTACACACGCACACATACACACACTCGCGTACAAACACACACAAACGGACATGCGCGCACGCACGCACACCTGATTACATGCAAACGTACACGGAACGCGCACCCAGCACCCAATCCAGGGCTTCTGGAAGTCCGTGGCCACGCAGGTCCCGAGGAGACCAGAGGACATCCGCATCCTCAACCCGTACTTCATCCGAGAGGCTGCCTTCACCTTCATCGGCCTTCCTGTCAACAACGGCATGATGGGCCACGGGGTGAGTGTGGCCTCTGAGGGACCCCACACAGCGTCCGAGGCACGGGGTGGCTCGACGCCCTACCAAATCTACGCAGGGTGTCTCGCAGCTGAGCGAGACATCCTGCGCCAGCCGTGACCCCGTGTCCCCAAGTCTGTGCATCTCCGTGTCCCCCATATTCCCACGCCCTCATATCTCCTTTCATTTTGAGACGTGTTTGCACACAGAACACCCCCGCCCCCCTTCCCCCCCCCCCCGAAAAAGAATCGGCCAGATTCTCCAGTGCTATGCCTTCCCGAAAATCGCTTGAAGACTTGAAGAATCTTTCCTGCAAATTTTTTTTACACGTGTTGTGCAATTTCCGTGTCTGCTGGTCTAAGTGTGTGTCTAGTGATCTCTGTGTGTCTGCTGGTCTAAGTGAGTGACTAGTGATCTCTGTGTGTCTGCTGGTCTAAGTGAGTGACTAGTGATCTCTGCGTGTCTGCTGGTCTAAGTGTGTGTCTAGTGATCTCTGTGTGTCGGCTGGTCTAAGTGAGTGTCTAGTGATCTCTGTGTGTCTGCTTGTCTAAGTGAGTGTCTAGTGATCTCTGCGTGTCTGCTGGTCTAAGTGAGTGTCTAGTGATCGCTGTGTGTCTGATGGTCTAAGTGTGTGTCTGCTTGTCTAAGTGTGTCTAGTGATCTCTGTGTGTCTGCTGGTCTAAGTGTGTGTCTAGTGATCTCTGTATATCTGCTGGTCTAAGTGTGTGTCTCGTGATCTCTGTGTGTCTGCTGGTCTAAGTGAGTGACTAGTGATCTCTGTTTGTCTGCTGGTCTAAGTGAGTGTCTAGTGATCTCTGTGTGTCTGCTGGTCTAAGTGAGTGTCTAGTGATCTATGTGTGTCTGCTGGTCTAAGTGAGTGTCTAGTGATCTCTGTGTGTCTGCTGGTCTAAGTGAGTGACTAGTGATCTCTGTGTGTCTGCTGGCCTAAGTGTTTGTCTAGTGATCTCTGTATGTCTGCTGGTCTACGTGAGTGTCTAGTGATCTCTGTGTGTCTGCTGGTCTCAGTGTGTGTCTAGTGATCTCTGTGTGTCTGCTGGTCTAAGTGAGTGACTAGTGATCTCTGTGTGTCTGCTGGTCTAAGTGAGTGACTAGGGATCTCTGCGTGTCTGCTGGTCTAAGTGAGTGACTAGTGATCTCTGCGTGTCTGCTGGTCTAAGTGTGTATCTAGTGATCTCTGTGTGTCTGCTGGTCTAAGTGTGTGTCTAGTGATCTCTGTGTGTCTGCTGGTCTAAGTGTGTGACTAGTGATCTCTGTGTGTCTGCTGGTCTAAGTGAGTGTCTAGTGATCTCTGTGTGTCTGCTGGTCTAAGTGAGTGTCTAGTGATCTCTGTGTGTCTGCTGGTCTAAGTGTGTGTCTAGTGATCTCTGTGTGTCTGCTGGTCTAAGTGAGTGACTAGTGATCTCTGTGTGTCTGCTGGTCTAAGTGAGTGACTATTGATCTCTGTGTGTCTGATGGTCTAAGTGTGTGTCTAGTGATCTCTGTGTGTCTGCTGGTCTAAGTGTGTGTCTAGTGATCTCTGTGTGTCTGCTGGTCTAAGTGTGTGTCTAGTGATCTCTGTGTGTCTGCTGGTCTAAGTGTGTGTCTAGTGATCTCTGCGTGTCTGCTGGTCTAAGTGAGTGTCTAGTGATCGCTGTGTGTCTGATGGTCTAAGTGTGTGTCTGCTTGTCTAAGTGTGTCTAGTGATCTCTGTGTGTCTGCTGGTCTAAGTGTGTGTCTAGTGATCTCTGTATATCTGCTGGTCTAAGTGTGTGTCTCGTGATCTCTGTGTGTCTGCTGGTCTAAGTGAGTGACTAGTGATCTCTGTTTGTCTGCTGGTCTAAGTGAGTGTCTAGTGATCTCTGTGTGTCTGCTGGTCTAAGTGAGTGTCTAGTGATCTATGTGTGTCTGCTGGTCTAAGTGAGTGTCTAGTGATCTCTGTGTGTCTGCTGGTCTAAGTGAGTGACTAGTGATCTCTGCGTGTCTGCTGGTCTGAGTGTGTCTAGTGATCTCTGTGTGTCTGCTGGTCTAAGTGAGTGTCTAGTGATCTCTGTGTGTCTGCTGGTCTAAGTGAGTGACTAGTGATCTCTGTGTGTCTGCTGGTCTAAGTGAGTGTCTAGTGATTTCTGTGTGTCTGCTGGTCTAAGTGAGTGACTAGTGATCTCTGTGTGTCTGCTGGTCTAAGTGAGTGACTAGTGATCTCTGTGTGTCTGCTGGTCTAAGTGAGTGTCTAGTGATTTCTGTGTGTCTGCTGGTCTAAGTGAGTGTCTAGTGATCTCTGTGTGTCTGCTGGTCTAAGTGAGTGACTAGTGATCTCTGTGTGTCTGCTGGTCTAAGTGAGTGTCTAGTGATTTCTGTGTGTCTGCTGGTCTAAGTGAGTGACTAGTGATCTCTGTGTGTCTGCTGGTCTAAGTGAGTGACTAGTGATCTCTGCTTGTCTGCTGGTCTAAGTGTGTGTCTAGTGATCTCTGTGTGTCTGCTGGTCTAAGTGAGTGACTAGTGATCTCTGTGTGTCTGCTTGTCTAAGTGAGTGACTAGTGATCTCTGTTTGTCTGCTGGTCTAAGTGTGTGTCTAGTAATCTTTGTGTGTCTGCTGGCCTAAGTGAGTGTCTAATGATCTCTGTGTGGCTGCTGGTCTAAGTGAGTGACTAGTGATCTCTGCGTGTCTGCTGGTCTAAGTGTGTCTAGTGATCTCTGTGTGTCTGCTGGTCTAAGTGAGTGTCTAGTGATCTCTGTGTGTCTGCTGGTCTAAGTGAGTGACAAGTGATCTCTGTGTGTCTGCTGGTCTAAGTGAGTGTCTATTGATTTCTTTGTGTCTGCTGGTCTAAGTGAGTGACTAGTGATCTCTGTGTGTCTGCTGGTCTAAGTGAGTGACTAGTGATTTCTGTGTGTCTGCTGGTCTAAGTGAGTGTCTATTGATTTCTTTGTGTCTGCTGGTCTAAGTGAGTGACTAGTGATCTCTGTGTGTCTGCTGGTCTAAGTGAGTGACTAGTGATCTCTGTGTGTCTGCTGGTCTAAGTGAGTGACTAGTGATCTCTGTGTGTCTGCTGGTCTAAGTGAGTGTCTATTGATTTCTTTGTGTCTGCTGGTCTAAGTGAGTGACTAGTGATCTCTGTGTGTCTGCTGGTCTAAGTGTGTGTCTAGTGATCTCTGTGTGTCTGCTGGTCTAAGTGAGTGGCTAGTGATCTCTGTGTGTCTGCTGGTCTAAGTGTGTGTCGAGCGATCTCTGTGTGGCTGCTGGTCTAAGTGAGTGACTAGTGATCTCTGTGTGTCTGCTGGTCTAAGTGTGTGTCTAGTGATCTCTGTGTGTCTGCTGGTCTAAGTGAGTGTCTAGTGATCTCTGTGTGTCTGCTGGTCTAAGTGAGTGACTAGGGATCTCTGCGTGTCTGCTGGTCTAAGTGTTTGTCTAGTGATCTCCGTGTGTCTGCTGGTCTAAGTGTGTGTCGAGTGATCTCTGTGTGTCTGCTGGTCTAAGTGAGTGACTAGTGATCTCTGCGTGTCTGCTGGTCTAAGTGTGTGTCTAGTGATCTCTGTGTGTCTGCTGGTCTAAGTGTGTGTCTAGTGATCTCTGTGTGTCTGCTGGTCTAAGTGTGTGACTAGTGATCTCTGTGTGTCTGCTGGTCTAAGTGAGTGTCTTGTGATCTCTGTGTGTCTGCTGGTCTAAGTGAGTGTCTAGTGATCTCTGTGTGTCTGCTGGTCTAAGTGTGTGTCTAGTGATCTCTGTGTGTCTGCTGGTCTAAGTGAGTGACTAGTGATCTCTGTGTGTCTGCTTGTCTAAGTGAGTGACTAGTGATCTCTGTCTGCTGGTCTAAGTGTGTGTCTAGTAATCTTTGTGTGTCTGCTGGTCTAAGTGAGTGACTAGTGATCTCTGTGTGTCTGCTGGTCTAAGTGAGTGGCTAGTGATCTCTGTGTGTCTGCTGGTCTAAGTGTGTGTCTCGTGATCTCTGTGTGGCTGCTGGTCTAAGTGAGTGACTAGTGATCTCTGTGTGTCTGCTGGTCTAAGTGTGTGTCTAGTGATCTCTGTGTGTCTGCTGGTCTAAGTGTGTGTCTAATGATTCTGTGTGTCTGCAGGTCTAAGTGTGTGTCTAGTGATCTCTTTGTGTCTGCTGGTCTAAGTGAGTGTCTAGTGATCTCTGTGTGTCTGCTGGTCTAAGTGAGTGACTAGTGATCTCTGCGTGTCTGCTGGTCTGAGTGTGTCTAGTGATCTCTGTGTGTCTGCTGGTCTAAGTGAGTGTCTAGTGATCTCTGTGTGTCTGCTGGTCTAAGTGAGTGACTAGTGATCTCTGTGTGTCTGCTGGTCTAAGTGAGTGTCTAGTGATTTCTGTGTGTCTGCTGGTCTAAGTGAGTGACTAGTGATCTCTGTGTGTCTGCTGGTCTAAGTGAGTGACTAGTGATCTCTGCGTGTCTGCTGGTCTAAGTGTGTGACTAGTGATCTCTGTGTGTCTGCTGGTCTAAGTGTGTGTCTAGTGATCTCTGTGTGTCTGCTTGTCTAAGTGAGTGTCTAGTGATCTCTGTGTGTCTGCTGGTCTAAGTGAGTGTCTAGTGATCTTTGTGTGTCTGCTGGTCTAAGTGTGTGTCTAGTGATCTCTGTGTGTCTGCTGGTCTAAGTGTGTGTCTAATGATTCTGTGTGTCTGCTGGTCTAAGTGTGTGTCTAGTGATCTGTGTGTGTCTGCTGGTCTAAGTGAGTGTCTAGTGATCTCTGTGTGGCTGCTGGTCTAAGTGAGTGACTAGTGATCTCTGCGTGTCTGCTGGTCTAAGTGTGTCTTGTGATCTCCGTGTGTCTGCTGGTCTAAGTGAGTGTCTAGTGATCTCTGTGTGTCTGCTGGTCTAAGTGAGTGACAAGTGATCTCTGTGTGTCTGCTGGTCTAAGTGAGTGTCTATTGATTTCTGTGTGTCTGCTGGTCTAAGTGAGTGACTAGTGATCTCTGTGTGTCTGCTGGTCTAAGTGAGTGACTAGTGATCTCTGTGTGTCTGCTGGTCTAAGTGTGTGTCTAGTGATCTCTGTGTGTCTGCTGGTCTAAGTGAGTGGCTAGTGATCTCTGTGTGTCTGCTGGTCTAAGTGTGTGTCGAGTGATCTCTGTGTGGCTGCTGGTCTAAGTGAGTGACTAGTGATCTCTGTGTGTCTGCTGGTCTAAGTGTGTGTCTAGTGATCTCTGTGTGTCTGCTGGTCTAAGTGAGTGTCTAGTGATCTCCGTGTGTCTGCTGGTCTAAGTGTGTGTCGAGTGATCTCTGTGTGTCTGCTGGTCTAAGTGAGTGACTAGTGATCTCTGCGTGTCTGCTGGTCTAAGTGTGTGTCTAGTGATCTCTGTGTGTCTGCTGGTCTAAGTGTGTGTCTAGTGATCTCTGTGTGTCTGCTGGTCTAAGTGTGTGACTAGTGATCTCTGTGTGTCTGCTGGTCTAAGTGAGTGTCTTGTGATCTCTGTGTGTCTGCTGGTCTAAGTGAGTGTCTAGTGATCTCTGTGTGTCTGCTGGTCTAAGTGTGTGTCTAGTGATCTCTGTGTGTCTGCTGGTCTAAGTGAGTGACTAGTGATCTCTGTGTGTCTGCTTGTCTAAGTGAGTGACTAGTGATCTCTGTCTGCTGGTCTAAGTGTGTGTCTAGTAATCTTTGTGTGTCTGCTGGTCTAAGTGAGTGACTAGTGATCTCTGTGTGTCTGCTGGTCTAAGTGAGTGGCTAGTGATCTCTGTGTGTCTGCTGGTCTAAGTGTGTGTCTCGTGATCTCTGTTTGGCTGCTGGTCTAAGTGAGTGACTAGTGATCTCTGTGTGTCTGCTGGTCTAAGTGTGTGTCTAGTGATCTCTGTGTGTCTGCTGGTCTAAGTGTGTGTCTAATGATTCTGTGTGTCTGCTGGTCTAAGTGTGTGTCTAGTGATCTCTGTGTGTCTGCTGGTCTAAGTGAGTGTCTAGTGATCTCTGTGTGTCTGCTGGTCTAAGTGAGTGACTAGTGATCTCTGCGTGTCTGCTGGTCTGAGTGTGTCTAGTGATCTCTGTGTGTCTGCTGGTCTAAGTGAGTGTCTAGTGATCTCTGTGTGTCTGCTGGTCTAAGTGAGTGACTAGTGATTTCTGTGTGTCTGCTGGTCTAAGTGTGTGTCTAGTGATCTCTGTGTGTCTGCTGGTCTAAGTGAGTGACTAGTGATCTCTGTGTGTCTGCTTGTCTAAGTGAGTGACTAGTGATCTCTGTCTGCTGGTCTAAGTGTGTGTCTAGTAATCTTTGTGTGTCTGCTGGTCTAAGTGAGTGACTAGTGATCTCTGTGTGTCTGCTGGTCTAAGTGAGTGGCTAGTGATCTCTGTGTGTCTGCTGGTCTAAGTGTGTGTCTCGTGATCTCTGTGTGGCTGCTGGTCTAAGTGAGTGACTAGTGATCTCTGTGTGTCTGCTGGTCTAAGTGTGTGTCTAGTGATCTCTGTGTGTCTGCTGGTCTAAGTGTGTGTCTAATGATTCTGTGTGTCTGCAGGTCTAAGTCTGTGTCTAGTGATCTCTGTGTGTCTGCTGGTCTAAGTGAGTGGCTAGTGATCTCTGTGTGTCTGCTGGTCTAAGTGTGTGTCTCGTGATCTCTGTTTGGCTGCTGGTCTAAGTGAGTGACTAGTGATCTCTGTGTGTCTGCTGGTCTAAGTGTGTGTCTAGTGATCTCTGTGTGTCTGCTGGTCTAAGTGTGTGTCTAATGATTCTGTGTGTCTGCTGGTCTAAGTGTGTGTCTAGTGATCTCTGTGTGTCTGCTGGTCTAAGTGAGTGTCTAGTGATCTCTGTGTGTCTGCTGGTCTAAGTGAGTGACTAGTGATCTCTGCGTGTCTGCTGGTCTAAGTGTGTCTTGTGATCTCCGTGTGTCTGCTGGTCTAAGTGAGTGTCTAGTGATCTCTGTGTGTCTGCTGGTCTAAGTGAGTGACAAGTGATCTCTGTGTGTCTGCTGGTCTAAGTGAGTGTCTATTGATTTCTGTGTGTCTGCTGGTCTAAGTGAGTGACTAGTGATCTCTGTGTGTCTGCTGGTCTAAGTGAGTGACTAGTGATCTCTGTGTGTCTGCTGGTCTAAGTGTGTGTCTAGTGATCTCTGTGTGTCTGCTGGTCTAAGTGAGTGGCTAGTGATCTCTGTGTGTCTGCTGGTCTAAGTGTGTGTCGAGTGATCTCTGTGTGGCTGCTGGTCTAAGTGAGTGACTAGTGATCTCTGTGTGTCTGCTGGTCTAAGTGTGTGTCTAGTGATCTCTGTGTGTCTGCTGGTCTAAGTGAGTGTCTAGTGATCTCCGTGTGTCTGCTGGTCTAAGTGTGTGTCGAGTGATCTCTGTGTGTCTGCTGGTCTAAGTGAGTGACTAGTGATCTCTGCGTGTCTGCTGGTCTAAGTGTGTGTCTAGTGATCTCTGTGTGTCTGCTGGTCTAAGTGTGTGTCTAGTGATCTCTGTGTGTCTGCTGGTCTAAGTGTGTGACTAGTGATCTCTGTGTGTCTGCTGGTCTAAGTGAGTGTCTTGTGATCTCTGTGTGTCTGCTGGTCTAAGTGAGTGTCTAGTGATCTCTGTGTGTCTGCTGGTCTAAGTGTGTGTCTAGTGATCTCTGTGTGTCTGCTGGTCTAAGTGAGTGACTAGTGATCTCTGTGTGTCTGCTTGTCTAAGTGAGTGACTAGTGATCTCTGTCTGCTGGTCTAAGTGTGTGTCTAGTAATCTTTGTGTGTCTGCTGGTCTAAGTGAGTGACTAGTGATCTCTGTGTGTCTGCTGGTCTAAGTGAGTGGCTAGTGATCTCTGTGTGTCTGCTGGTCTAAGTGTGTGTCTCGTGATCTCTGTTTGGCTGCTGGTCTAAGTGAGTGACTAGTGATCTCTGTGTGTCTGCTGGTCTAAGTGTGTGTCTAATGATTCTGTGTGTCTGCAGGTCTAAGTGTGTGTCTCGTGATCTCTGTGTGGCTGCTGGTCTAAGTGAGTGACTAGTGATCTCTGTGTGTCTGCTGGTCTAAGTGTGTGTCTAGTGATCTCTGTGTGTCTGCTGGTCTAAGTGTGTGTCTAATGATTCTGTGTGTCTGCAGGTCTAAGTCTGTGTCTAGTGATCTCTGTGTGTCTGCTGGTCTAAGTGAGTGGCTAGTGATCTCTGTGTGTCTGCTGGTCTAAGTGTGTGTCTCGTGATCTCTGTTTGGCTGCTGGTCTAAGTGAGTGACTAGTGATCTCTGTGTGTCTGCTGGTCTAAGTGTGTGTCTAGTGATCTCTGTGTGTCTGCTGGTCTAAGTGTGTGTCTAATGATTCTGTGTGTCTGCTGGTCTAAGTGTGTGTCTAGTGATCTCTGTGTGTCTGCTGGTCTAAGTGAGTGTCTAGTGATCTCTGTGTGTCTGCTGGTCTAAGTGAGTGACTAGTGATCTCTGCGTGTCTGCTGGTCTAAGTGTGTCTTGTGATCTCCGTGTGTCTGCTGGTCTAAGTGAGTGTCTAGTGATCTCTGTGTGTCTGCTGGTCTAAGTGAGTGACAAGTGATCTCTGTGTGTCTGCTGGTCTAAGTGAGTGTCTATTGATTTCTGTGTGTCTGCTGGTCTAAGTGAGTGACTAGTGATCTCTGTGTGTCTGCTGGTCTAAGTGAGTGACTAGTGATCTCTGTGTGTCTGCTGGTCTAAGTGTGTGTCTAGTGATCTCTGTGTGTCTGCTGGTCTAAGTGAGTGGCTAGTGATCTCTGTGTGTCTGCTGGTCTAAGTGTGTGTCGAGTGATCTCTGTGTGGCTGCTGGTCTAAGTGAGTGACTAGTGATCTCTGTGTGTCCTGCTGGTCTAAGTGTGTGTCTAGTGATCTCTGTGTGTCTGCTGGTCTAAGTGAGTGTCTAGTGATCTCCGTGTGTCTGCTGGTCTAAGTGTGTGTCGAGTGATCTCTGTGTGTCTGCTGGTCTAAGTGAGTGACTAGTGATCTCTGCGTGTCTGCTGGTCTAAGTGTGTGTCTAGTGATCTCTGTGTGTCTGCTGGTCTAAGTGTGTGTCTAGTGATCTCTGTGTGTCTGCTGGTCTAAGTGTGTGACTAGTGATCTCTGTGTGTCTGCTGGTCTAAGTGAGTGTCTTGTGATCTCTGTGTGTCTGCTGGTCTAAGTGAGTGTCTAGTGATCTCTGTGTGTCTGCTGGTCTAAGTGTGTGTCTAGTGATCTCTGTGTGTCTGCTGGTCTAAGTGAGTGACTAGTGATCTCTGTGTGTCTGCTTGTCTAAGTGAGTGACTAGTGATCTCTGTCTGCTGGTCTAAGTGTGTGTCTAGTAATCTTTGTGTGTCTGCTGGTCTAAGTGAGTGACTAGTGATCTCTGTGTGTCTGCTGGTCTAAGTGAGTGGCTAGTGATCTCTGTGTGTCTGCTGGTCTAAGTGTGTGTCTCGTGATCTCTGTTTGGCTGCTGGTCTAAGTGAGTGACTAGTGATCTCTGTGTGTCTGCTGGTCTAAGTGTGTGTCTAGTGATCTCTGTGTGTCTGCTGGTCTAAGTGTGTGTCTAATGATTCTGTGTGTCTGCTGGTCTAAGTGTGTGTCTAGTGATCTCTGTGTGTCTGCTGGTCTAAGTGAGTGTCTAGTGATCTCTGTGTGTCTGCTGGTCTAAGTGAGTGACTAGTGATCTCTGCGTGTCTGCTGGTCTGAGTGTGTCTAGTGATCTCTGTGTGTCTGCTGGTCTAAGTGAGTGTCTAGTGATCTCTGTGTGTCTGCTGGTCTAAGTGAGTGACTAGTGATTCTGTGTGTCTGCTGGTCTAAGTGTGTGTCTAGTGATCTCTGTGTGTCTGCTGGTCTAAGTGAGTGACTAGTGATCTCTGTGTGTCTGCTTGTCTAAGTGAGTGACTAGTGATCTCTGTCTGCTGGTCTAAGTGTGTGTCTAGTAATCTTTGTGTGTCTGCTGGTCTAAGTGAGTGACTAGTGATCTCTGTGTGTCTGCTGGTCTAAGTGAGTGGCTAGTGATCTCTGTGTGTCTGCTGGTCTAAGTGTGTGTCTCGTGATCTCTGTGTGGCTGCTGGTCTAAGTGAGTGACTAGTGATCTCTGTGTGTCTGCTGGTCTAAGTGTGTGTCTAGTGATCTCTGTGTGTCTGCTGGTCTAAGTGTGTGTCTAATGATTCTGTGTGTCTGCAGGTCTAAGTCTGTGTCTAGTGATCTCTGTGTGTCTGCTGGTCTAAGTGAGTGGCTAGTGATCTCTGTGTGTCTGCTGGTCTAAGTGTGTGTCTCGTGATCTCTGTTTGGCTGCTGGTCTAAGTGAGTGACTAGTGATCTCTGTGTGTCTGCTGGTCTAAGTGTGTGTCTAGTGATCTCTGTGTGTCTGCTGGTCTAAGTGTGTGTCTAATGATTCTGTGTGTCTGCTGGTCTAAGTGTGTGTCTAGTGATCTCTGTGTGTCTGCTGGTCTAAGTGAGTGTCTAGTGATCTCTGTGTGTCTGCTGGTCTAAGTGAGTGACTAGTGATCTCTGCGTGTCTGCTGGTCTGAGTGTGTCTAGTGATCTCTGTGTGTCTGCTGGTCTAAGTGAGTGTCTAGTGATCTCTGTGTGTCTGCTGGTCTAAGTGAGTGACTAGTGATTTCTGTGTGTCTGCTGGTCTAAGTGAGTGACTAGTGATCTCTGTGTGTCTGCTGGTCTAAGTGAGTGACTAGTGATCTCTGCTTGTCTGCTGGTCTAAGTGTGTGTCTAGTGATCTCTGTGTGTCTGCTGGTCTAAGTGAGTGACTAGTGATCTCTGTGTGTCTGCTTGTCTAAGTGAGTGACTAGTGATCTCTGTTTGTCTGCTGGTCTAAGTGTGTGTCTAGTAATCTTTGTGTGTCTGCTGGTCTAAGTGAGTGTCTAGTGATCTCTGTGTGGCTGCTGGTCTAAGTGAGTGACTAGTGATCTCTGCGTGTCTGCTGGTCTGTGTCTAGTGATCTCTGTGTGTCTGCTGGTCTAAGTGAGTGTCTAGTGATCTCTGTGTGTCTGCTGGTCTAAGTGAGTGACAAGTGATCTCTGTGTGTCTGCTGGTCTAAGTGAGTGTCTATTGATTTCTGTGTGTCTGCTGGTCTAAGTGAGTGACTAGTGATCTCTGTGTGTCTGCTGGTCTAAGTGAGTGACTAGTGATCTCTGTGTGTCTGCTGGTCTAAGTGTGTGTCTAGTGATCTCTGTGTGTCTGCTGGTCTAAGTGAGTGGCTAGTGATCTCTGTGTGTCTGCTGGTCTAAGTGTGTGTCGAGCGATCTCTGTGTGGCTGCTGGTCTAAGTGAGTGACTAGTGATCTCTGTGTGTCTGCTGGTCTAAGTGTGTGTCTAGTGATCTCTATGTGTCTGCTGGTCTAAGTGAGTGTCTAGTGATCTCTGTGTGTCTGCTGGTCTAAGTGAGTGACTAGGGATCTCTGCGTGTCTGCTGGTCTAAGTGTTTGTCTAGTGATCTCCGTGTGTCTGCTGGTCTAAGTGTGTGTCGAGTGATCTCTGTGTGTCTGCTGGTCTAAGTGAGTGACTAGTGATCTCTGCGTGTCTGCTGGTCTAAGTGTGTGTCTAGTGATCTCTGTGTGTCTGCTGTCTAAGTGTTGTCTAGTATCTCTGGTGTGTCTGCTGGTCTAAGTGTGTGACTAGTGATCTCTGTGTGTCTGCTGGTCTAAGTGAGTGTCTTGTGATCTCTGTGTGTCCTGCTGGTCTAAGTGAGGGTCTAGTGATCTCTGTGTGTCTGCTGGTCTAAGTGTGTGTCTAGTGATCTCTGTGTGTCTGCTGGTCTAAGTGAGTGACTAGTGATCTCTGTGTGTCTGCTGTCTAAGTGAGTGACTAGTGATCTCTGTCTGCTGGTCTAAGTGTGTGGCTAGTAAGCTTTGTGTGTCTGCTGGTCTAAGTGAGTGACTAGTATCTCTGTGTGTCCTGCTGGTCTAAGTGAGTGCTAGTGATCTCTGTGTGTCTGCTGGTCTAAGTGTGTGTCTCGTGATCTCTGTGGGCTGCTGGTCTAAGTGAGTGACTAGTGATCTCTGTGTGTCTGCTGGTCTAAGTGGTGTCTAGTGATCTCTGTGTGTCTGCTGGCTAAGTGTGTGTCTAGTGATCTTGTGTGTCTGCGTCTAAGTGTGGTCTAATGATTCTGTGTGTCTGCAGGTCTAAGTGTGTGTCTAGTGATCTCTGTGTGTCTGCTGGTCTAAGTGAGTGTCTAGTGATCTCTGTGTGTCTGCTGGTCTAAGTGAGTGACTAGTGATCTCTGCGTGTCTGCTGGTCTGAGTGTGTCTAGTGATCTCTGTGTGTCTGCTGGTCTAATTGAGTGTCTAGTGATCTCTGTGTGTCTGCTGGTCTAAGTGAGTGACTAGTGATCTCTGTGTGTCTGCTGGTCTAAGTGAGTGTCTAGTGATTTCTGTGTGTCTGCTGGTCTAAGTGAGTGACTAGTGATCTCTGTGTGTCTGCTGGTCTAAGTGAGTGACTAGTGATCTCTGCGTGTCTGCTGGTCTAAGTGTGTGACTAGTGACCTCTGTGTGTCTGCTGGTCTAAGTGTGTGTCTAGTGATCTCTGTGTGTCTGCTTGTCTAAGTGAGTGTCTAGTGATCTCTGTGTGTCTGCTGGTCTAAGTGAGTGTCTAGTGATCTTTGTGTGTCTGCTGGTCTAAGTGTGTGTCTAGTGATCTCTGTGTGTCTGCTGGTCTAAGTGTGTGTCTAATGATTCTGTGTGTCTGCTGGTCTAAGTGTGTGTCTAGTGATCTGTGTGTGTCTGCTGGTCTAAGTGAGTGTCTAGTGATCTTTGTGTGGCTGCTGGTCTAAGTGAGTGACTAGTGATCTCTGCGTGTCTGCTGGTCTGAGTGTGTCTAGTGATCTCTGTGTGTCTGCTGGTCTAAGTGAGTGTCTAGTGATCTCTGTGTGTCTGCTGGTCTAAGTGAGTGACTAGTGATTTCTGTGTGTCTGCTGGTCTAAGTGAGTGACTAGTGATCTCTGTGTGTCTGCTGGTCTAAGTGAGTGACTAGTGATCTCTGCTTGTCTGCTGGTCTAAGTGTGTGTCTAGTGATCTCTGTGTGTCTGCTGGTCTAAGTGAGTGACTAGTGATCTCTGTGTGTCTGCTTGTCTAAGTGAGTGACTAGTGATCTCTGTTTGTCTGCTGGTCTAAGTGTGTGTCTAGTAATCTTTGTGTGTCTGCTGGTCTAAGTGAGTGTCTAGTGATCTCTGTGTGGCTGCTGGTCTAAGTGAGTGACTAGTGATCTCTGCGTGTCTGCTGGTCTGTGTCTAGTGATCTCTGTGTGTCTGCTGGTCTAAGTGAGTGTCTAGTGATCTCTGTGTGTCTGCTGGTCTAAGTGAGTGACAAGTGATCTCTGTGTGTCTGCTGGTCTAAGTGAGTGTCTATTGATTTCTGTGTGTCTGCTGGTCTAAGTGAGTGACTAGTGATCTCTGTGTGTCTGCTGGTCTAAGTGAGTGACTAGTGATCTCTGTGTGTCTGCTGGTCTAAGTGTGTGTCTAGTGATCTCTGTGTGTCTGCTGGTCTAAGTGAGTGGCTAGTGATCTCTGTGTGTCTGCTGGTCTAAGTGTGTGTCGAGCGATCTCTGTGTGGCTGCTGGTCTAAGTGAGTGACTAGTGATCTCTGTGTGTCTGCTGGTCTAAGTGTGTGTCTAGTGATCTCTGTGTGTCTGCTGGTCTAAGTGAGTGTCTAGTGATCTCTGTGTGTCTGCTGGTCTAAGTGAGTGACTAGGGATCTCTGCGTGTCTGCTGGTCTAAGTGTTTGTCTAGTGATCTCCGTGTGTCTGCTGGTCTAAGTGTGTGTCGAGTGATCTCTGTGTGTCTGCTGGTCTAAGTGAGTGACTAGTGATCTCTGCGTGTCTGCTGGTCTAAGTGTGTGTCTAGTGATCTCTGTGTGTCTGCTGGTCTAAGTGTGTGTCTAGTGATCTCTGTGTGTCTGCTGGTCTAAGTGTGTGACTAGTGATCTCTGTGTGTCTGCTGGTCTAAGTGAGTGTCTTGTGATCTCTGTGTGTCTGCTGGTCTAAGTGAGTGTCTAGTGATCTCTGTGTGTCTGCTGGTCTAAGTGTGTGTCTAGTGATCTCTGTGTGTCTGCTGGTCTAAGTGAGTGACTAGTGATCTCTGTGTGTCTGCTTGTCTAAGTGAGTGACTAGTGATCTCTGTCTGCTGGTCTAAGTGTGTGTCTAGTAATCTTTGTGTGTCTGCTGGTCTAAGTGAGTGACTAGTGATCTCTGTGTGTCTGCTGGTCTAAGTGAGTGGCTAGTGATCTCTGTGTGTCTGCTGGTCTAAGTGTGTGTCTCGTGATCTCTGTGTGGCTGCTGGTCTAAGTGAGTGACTAGTGATCTCTGTGTGTCTGCTGGTCTAAGTGTGTGTCTAGTGATCTCTGTGTGTCTGCTGGTCTAAGTGTGTGTCTAATGATTCTGTGTGTCTGCAGGTCTAAGTGTGTGTCTAGTGATCTCTGTGTGTCTGCTGGTCTAAGTGAGTGTCTAGTGATCTCTGTGTGTCTGCTGGTCTAAGTGAGTGACTAGTGATCTCTGCGTGTCTGCTGGTCTGAGTGTGTCTAGTGATCTCTGTGTGTCTGCTGGTCTAAGTGAGTGTCTAGTGATCTCTGTGTGTCTGCTGGTCTAAGTGAGTGACTAGTGATCTCTGTGTGTCTGCTGGTCTAAGTGAGTGTCTAGTGATTTCTGTGTGTCTGCTGGTCTAAGTGAGTGACTAGTGATCTCTGTGTGTCTGCTGGTCTAAGTGAGTGACTAGTGATCTCTGCGTGTCTGCTGGTCTAAGTGTGTGACTAGTGACCTCTGTGTGTCTGCTGGTCTAAGTGTGTGTCTAGTGATCTCTGTGTGTCTGCTTGTCTAAGTGAGTGTCTAGTGATCTCTGTGTGTCTGCTGGTCTAAGTGAGTGTCTAGTGATCTTTGTGTGTCTGCTGGTCTAAGTGTGTGTCTAGTGATCTCTGTGTGTCTGCTGGTCTAAGTGTGTGTCTAATGATTCTGTGTGTCTGCTGGTCTAAGTGTGTGTCTAGTGATCTGTGTGTGTCTGCTGGTCTAAGTGAGTGTCTAGTGATCTCTGTGTGGCTGCTGGTCTAAGTGAGTGACTAGTGATCTCTGCGTGTCTGCTGGTCTAAGTGTGTCTAGTGATCTCCGTGTGTCTGCTGGTCTAAGTGAGTGTCTAGTGATCTCTGTGTGTCTGCTGGTCTAAGTGAGTGACAAGTGATCTCTGTGTGTCTGCTGGTCTAAGTGAGTGTCTATTGATTTCTGTGTGTCTGCTGGTCTAAGTGAGTGACTAGTGATCTCTGTGTGTCTGCTGGTCTAAGTGAGTGACTAGTGATCTCTGTGTGTCTGCTGGTCTAAGTGTGTGTCTAGTGATCTCTGTGTGTCTGCTGGTCTAAGTGAGTGGCTAGTGATCTCTGTGTGTCTGCTGGTCTAAGTGTGTGTCGAGTGATCTCTGTGTGGCTGCTGGTCTAAGTGAGTGACTAGTGATCTCTGTGTGTCTGCTGGTCTAAGTGTGTGGTCTAGTGATCTCTGTGTGTCTGCTGGTCTAAGTGAGTGTCTAGTGATCTCCGTGTGTCTGCTGGTCTAAGTGTGGTGTCGAGTGATCTCTGTGTGTCTGCTGGTCTAAGTGAGTGACTAGTGATCTCTGCGTGTCTGCTGGTCTAAGTGTGTGTCTAGTGATCTCTGTGTGTCTGCTGGTCTAAGTGTGTGTCTAGTGATCACTGTGTGTCTGCTGGTCTAAGTGTGTGACTAGTGATCTCTGTGTGTCTGCTGGTCTAAGTGAGTGTCTTGTGATCTCTGTGTGTCTGTTGGTCTAAGTGAGTGTCTAGTGATCTCTGTGTGTCTGCTGGTCTAAGTGTGTGTCTAGTGATCTCTGTGTGTCTGCTGGTCTAAGTGAGTGACTAGTGATCTCTGTGTGTTTGCTTGTCTAAGTGAGTGACTAGTGATCTCTGTCTGCTGGTCTAAGTGTGTGTCTAGTAATCTTTGTGTGTCTGCTGGTCTAAGTGAGTGACTAGTGATCTCTGTGTGTCTGCTGGTCTAAGTGAGTGGCTAGTGATCTCTGTGTGTCTGCTGGTCTAAGTGTGTGTCTCGTGATCTCTGTTTGGCTGCTGGTCTAAGTGAGTGACTAGTGATCTCTGTGTGTCTGCTGGTCTAAGTGTGTGTCTAGTGATCTCTGTGTGTCTGCTGGTCTAAGTGTGTGTCTAATGATTCTGTGTGTCTGCTGGTCTAAGTGTGTGTCTAGTGATCTCTGTGTGTCTGCTGGTCTAAGTGAGTGTCTACTGATCTCTGTGTGTCTGCTGGTCTAAGTGAGTGACTAGTGATCTCTGCGTGTCTGCTGGTCTGAGTGTGTCTAGTGATCTCTGTGTGTCTGCTGGTTTAAGTGAGTGTCTAGTGATCTCTGTGTGTCTGCTGGTCTAAGTGAGTGACTAGTGATCTCTGTGTGTCTGCTGGTCTAAGTGAGTGTCTAGTGATTTCTGTGTGTCTGCTGGTCTAAGTGAGTGACTAGTGATCTCTGTGTGTCTGCTGGTCTAAGTGAGTGACTAGTGATCTCTGCTTGTCTGCTGGTCTAAGTGTGTGACTAGTGATCTCTGTGTGTCTGCTGGTCTAAGTGAGTGACTAGTGATCTCTGTGTGTCTGCTGGTCTAAGTGTGTGACTAGTGATCTCTGTGTGTCTGCTGGTCTAAGTGTGTGTCTAGTGATCTCTGTGTGTCTGCTGGTCTAAGTGAGTGACTAGTGATCTCTGTGTGTCTGCTTGTCTAAGTGAGTGACTAGTGATCTCTGTTTGTCTGCTGGTCTAAGTGTGTGTCTAGTAATCTTTGTGTGTCTGCTGGTCTAAGTGAGTGACTAGTGATCTCTGTGTGTCTGCTGGTCTAAGTGTGTGTCTAGTGATCTCTGTGTGTCTGCTGGTCTAAGTGTGTGTCTAATGATTCTGTGTGTCTGCTGGTCTAAGTGTGTGTCTAGTGATCTCTGTGTGTCTGCTGGTCTAAGTGAGTGTCTAGTGATCTCTGTGTGTCTGCTGGTCTAAGTGAGTGACTAGTGATCTCTGCGTGTCTGCTGGTCTAAGTGTGTCTAGTGATCTCTGTGTGTCTGCTGGTCTAAGTGAGTGACTATTGATCTCTGTGTGTCTGCTGGTCTAAGTGTGTGTCTCGTGATCTTTGTGTGTCTGCTGGTCTAAGTGAGTAACTATTGATCTCTGCGTGTCTGCTCGTCTAAGTGTGTGTCTAGTGATCTCTGTATGTCTGCTGGTCTAAGTGAGTGTCTTGTGATCTATGTGTGTCTGCTGGTCTAAGTGAGTGTCTAGTGATCTCTGTGTGTCTTCTGGTCTAAGTGTGTGTCTAGTGATCTCTGTGTTTCTGCTGGTCTAAGTGAGTGACTAGTGATCTCTGTGTGTCTGCTTGTCTAAGTGAGTGACTAGTGATCTCTGTTTATCTGCTGGTCTAAGTGTGTGTCTAGTAATCTTTGTGTGTCTGCTGGTCTAAGTGAGTGACTAGTGATCTCTGTGTGTCTGCTGGTCTAAGTGAGTGGCTAGTGATTTCTGTGTGTCTGCTGGTCTAAGTGTGTGTCTAGTGATCTCTGTGTGTCTACTGGTCTAAGTGAGTGACTAGTGATCTCTGTGTGTCTGCTGGTCTAAGTGTGTGTCTAGTGATCTCTGTGTGTCTGCTGGTCTAAGTGTGTGTCTAATGATTCTGTGTTTCTGCTGGTCTAAGTGTGTGTCTAGTGATCTGTGTGTGTCTGCTGGTCTAAGTGAGTGTCTAGTGATCTCTGTGTGGCTGCTGGTCTAAGTGAGTGACTAGTGATCTCTGCGTGTCTGCTGGTCTAAGTGTGTCTAGTGATCTCTGTGTGTCTGCTGGTCTAAGTGAGTGTCTAGTGATATCTGTGTGTCTGCTGGTCTAATTGCGTGACTAGTGATCTCTGTGTGTCTGCTGGTCTAAGTGAGTGTCTATTGATTTCTGTGTGTCTGCTGGTCTAAGTGAGTGTCTAGTGATCTCTGTGTGTCTGCTGGTCTAGGTGAGTGGCTAGTGATATCTGTGTGTCTGCTGGTCTAAGTGTGTGTCTAGTGATCTCTGTGTGTCTGCTGGTCTAAGTGAGTGACTAGTGATCTCTGTGTGTCTGCTTGTCTAAGTGAGTGACTAGTGATCTCTGTTTGTCTGCTGGTCTAAGTGTGTGTCTAGTAATCTTTGTGTGTCTGCTGGTCTAAGTGAGTGACTAGTGATCTCTGTGTGTCTGCTGGTCTAAGTGTGTGTCTAGTGATCTCTGTGTGTCTGCTGGTCTAGTGTGTGTTTAATGATTCTGTGTGTCTGCTGGTCTAAGGTGTGTCTAGTGATCTCTGTGTGTCTGCTGGTCTAAGTGAGTGCTAGTGATCTCTGTGTGTCTGCTGGTCTAAGTGAGTGACTAGTGATCTCTGCGTGTCTGCTGGTCTAAGTGTGTCTAGGATCTCTGTGTGTCTGCTGGTCTAAGTGAGTGACTATTGATCTCTGTGGTGTCTGCTGGTCTAAGTGTGTGTCTCGTGATCTCTGTGTCTGCTGGTCTAAGTGTTTGTCTAGTGATCTCTGTGTGTCTGCTGGTCTAAGTGAGTGGCTAGTGATCTCTGTGTGTCTGCTGGTCTAAGTGTGTGTCTAGTGATCTCTGTGGGCTGCTGGTCTAAGTGAGTGACTAGTGATCTCTGTGTGTCTGCTGGTCTACTGTGTGTCTAGTGATCTCTGTGTGTCTGCTGGTATAAGTGAGTGTCTATTGATCTTTGTGTGTCTGCTGGTCTAAGGAGTGATTATTGATCTCTGCGTGTCTGCTGGTCTAAGTGTGTGTCTAGTGATCTCTGTATGTCTGCTGGTCTAAGTGAGTGTCCTTGTGATCTATGTGTGTCTGCATGGTCTAAGGTGTGTCTAGTGATCTAAGTGAGGTGTGTCTAGTGATTGTGTCCTGCTGGTCTAAGTGAGTGTCCTAGTGATCTCTGTGTGTCCTGCTGGTCTAAGTGAGGTGACTAGTGATCTCTGCGTTTCTGCTGGTCTAAGTGTGTCTAGTGATCTCTGTGTGTCTGCTGGTCTAAGTGAGTGTCTAGTGATCTCTGTGTGTCTGCTGGTCTAAGTGTAGTGCCTAGTGATCTCTGTGTGTCTGCTGTCTAAGTGAGTGTCTAGTGATTTCTGTGTGTCTGCCTGGTCTAAGTGGTGACTAGTGATCTCTGTGTGTCTGCTGGTCTAAAGTGAGTGACTAGTGATTTCTGTGTGTCTGCTGGTCTAAGTGTGTGACTAGTGATCTCTGTGTGTCTGCTGGTCTAAGTGGTGGCTAGTGATCTCTGTGTGTCTGCTGGTCTAAGTGTGTGACTATGATCTCTGTGTGTCTGCTGGTCTAAGTGGTGTGTCTAGTGATTCTGTGTTTCTGCTGGTCTAAGTGAGTGTCTAGTGGATCTCTGTGTGGCTGCTGGTCTAAGTGAGTGACTAGTGATCTCTGTTGTCTGCTGGTCTAAGTGTGTCTAGTGATCTCTGTGTCTGCTGGTCTAAGTGAGTCTAGTGATCTCTGTGTGTCTGCTGGTCTAATGAGTGACTAGTGATCTCTGTGTGTCTGCTGGTCTAAGTGGTGTCTAGTGATTCTGTGTGTCTGCTGGTCTAAGTGAGTGACTAGTGATCTCTGTGTGTCTGCTGGTCTAAGTGTTGACTAGTGATCTCTTGTGTCTGCTGGTCTAAGTGTGTGTCTAGTGATCTCTGTGTGTCTGCTGGTCTAAGTGTGTGACTAGTGATCTCTGTGTGTCTGCTGGTCTAAGTGTGTGCTAGTGATCTCTGTGTGTCTGCTGGTCTAAGTGAGTGTGTCTAGTGATCTCTGTGTGGCTGCTGGTCTAAGTGAGTGACTAGTGATCTCTGTGTGTCTGCTGGTCTAAGTGAGTGTCTAGTGATCTCTGTGTGTCTGCTGGTCTAAGTGAGTGTCTAGTGATCTCGTGTGTCTTCTGGTCTAAGTGTGTGTCTAGTGATCTCTGTGTGTCTGCTGGTCTAAGTGAGTGACTAGTGATCTCTGCGTTGTCTGCTGGTCTAAGTGTAGTGACTAGTGATCTCTGTGTGTCTGCTGGTCTAAGTGTGTCTAGTGATCTCTGTGTGTCTGCTGGTCTAAGTGTGTTCTAGTGATTCTGTGTGTCTGCTGGTCTAAGTGAGTGTCTAGTGATCTCTGTGTGTCTGCTGGTCTAAGTGAGTGTCTAGTGATCTCTGTGTGTCTGCTGGTCTAAGTGTGCTAGTGATCTCTGTGTGTCTGCTGGTCTAAGTGAGTGACTATGATCTCTGTGTGTCTGCTGTCTAAGTGAGTGACTAGTGATCTCTGTTTGTCTGCTGGTCTAAGTGTGTGTCTAGTATCTTGTGTTCTGCTGGTCTAAGTGAGTGACTAGTGATCTCTGTGTCTGCTGGTCTAAGTGAGTGACTAGTGATCTCTGTGTCTGCTGGTCTAAGTGTGTCTAGTGATCTCTGTGTGTCTGCTGGTCTAAGTGTGTGTCTAGTGATCTCTGTGTGTCTGCTGGTCTAAGTGTGTGCTAGTGATCTCTGTGTGTCTGCTGGTCTAAGTGAGTGCTAGTGATCTCTGTGTGTCTGCTGGTCTAAGTGAGTGACTAGTGATCTCTGCGTGTCTGCTGGTCTAAGTGTGTCTAGTGATCTCTGTGTGTCTGCTGGTCTAAGTGAGTGTCTAGTGATCTCTGTGTGTCTGCTGGTCTAAGTGAGTGACTAGTGATCTCTGTGTGTCTGCTGGTCTAAGTGTGTCTAGTGATTCTGTGTGTCTGCTGGTCTAAGTGAGTGACTAGTGATCTCTGTGTGTCTGCTGGTCTAAGTGAGTGACTAGTGATCTCTGTTGTCTGCTGGTCTAAGTGTGTGACTAGTGATCTCTGTGTGTCTGCTGGTCTAAGTGAGTGACTAGTGATCTCTGTGTGTCTGCTGGTCTAAGTGTGTGACTAGTGATCTCTGTGTGTCTGCTGGTCTAAGTGAGGTGACTAGTGATCTCTGTGTGTCTGCTGGTCTAAGTGAGTGAGTGATCTCTGTGTTTGTCTGCTGGTCTAAGTGTGTGTCTAGTGATCTCTGTGTGTCTGCTGGTCTAAGTGAGTGACTAGTGATCTCTGTGTGTCTGCTGGTCTAAGTGAGTGGCTAGTGATCTCTGTGTGTCTGCTGGTCTAAGTGTGTGTTAGTGATCTCTGTGTGTCTGCTGGTCTAAGTGAGTGACTAGTGATCTCTGTGTGTCTGCTGGTCTAAGTGTGTCTAGTGATCTCTGTGTGTCTGCTGGTCTAAGTGTGTGTCTAGTGATCTGTGTGTCTGCTGGTCTAAGTGTGTGTCTAGTGATCTCTGTGTGGTGTCTGCTGGTCTAAGTGTGTCTAGTGATCTCTGTGTGTCTGCTGGTCTAAGTGAGTGACTAGTGATCTCTGTGTCTGCTGGTCTAAGTGTGTCTAGTGATCTCTGTGTGTCTGCTGGTCTAAGTGAGTGTCTAGTGATCTCTGTGTGTCTGCTGGTCTAAGTGAGTGACTAGTGATCTCTGTGTGTCTGCTGGTCTAATGAGTGTCTAGTGTCTTCTGGTCTAAGTGAGTGACTATGATCTCTGTGTGTCTGCTGGTCTAAGTGTGTCTAGTGATCTCTGTGTGTCTGCTGGTCTAAGTGTGTCTAGTGATCTCGTGTGTCTGCTGGTCTAAGTGAGTGGCTAGTGATTCTGTGTGTCTGCTGGTCTAATGTGTTCTAGTGATCTCTGTGTGTCTGCTGGTCTAAGTGAGTGACTATGATCTCTGTGTGTCTGCTGGTCTAAGTGTGGTCTAGTGATCTCGTGTGTCTGCTGGTCTAAGTGATGTCTAGTGATCTTTGTGTGTCTGCTGGTCTAAGTGAGTGACTAGTGATCTCTGTGTGTCTGCTGGTCTAAGTGTGTGTCTAGTGATCTCTGTGTGTGCTGGTCTAAGTGGGTGTCTTGTGATCTTGTGTGTCTGCTGGTCTAAGTGAGTGTCTAGTGATCTCTGTGTGTCTGCTGGTCTAAGTGTGTCTAGTGATCTCTGTGTTTCGCTGGTCTAAGTGAGTGACTATGATCTCTGTGTGTCTGCTGGTCTAAGTGAGTGACTAGTGATCTCTGTGTGTCTGCTGGTCTAAGTGTGTGTCTAGTGATCTTGTGTCTGCTGGTCTAGTGAGTGACTAGTGATCTCTGTGTGCTGCTGGTCTAATGAGTGGCTAGTGATCTCTGTGTGTCTGCTGGTCTAAGTGTGTGTCTAGTGATCTCTGTGTGGCTGCTGGTCTAAGTGAGTGACTAGTGATCTCTGTGTGTCTGCTGGTCTAAGTGTATGTCTAGTGATCTCTGTGTGTCTGCTGGTCTAAGTGTGTCTAGTGATTCTGTTGTCTGCTGGTCTAAGTGTGTGTCTAGTGATCTGTGTGTGTCTGCTGGTCTAAGTGAGTGTCTATGATCTCTGTGTGGCTGCTGGTCTAAGTGAGTGACTAGTGATCTCTGCGTGTCTGCTGGTCTAAGTGTGTCTAGTGATCTCTGTGTGGTCTGCTGGTCTAAGTGAGTGTCTAGTGATCTCTGTGTGTCTGCTGGTCTAATTGAGTGACTAGTGATCGTGCTGTGTGTCTGCTGGTCTAAGTGAGTGTCTATGATTTATGTTGTTTCTGCGTGGTCTAGTGAGTGACTAGTGATCTCTGTGTGTCTGCTGGTCTAAGAGTGACTTAGTGATCTCTGTGTTGTCTGCTGTGTCTAGTGTTGTCTAGTGATCTCGTGTGTCGCTGGTCTAAGTGTGTGTCTAATGATTCTGTGTGTCTGCTGGTCTAATGTGTGTCTAGTGATCTCTGTGTGTCTGCTGGTCTAAGTGAGTGCTTCTAGTGAGCTCTGTGTCTGCTGGTCTAAGTGAGTGACATGATCTCTGCGTGTTCTGCTCTCTAAGTGTGTCTAGTGACTCTCTGTGTGTGTCGCTGGTCTAAGTGGTGACTAGTGATCTCTGTGTGTCTGCTGTCTAAGTGAGTCTAGTGAT